>NC_091136.1:58235916-58453416 GCF_041381155.1 Argopecten irradians
AGATGACAAACAACTAATGATGCAAACAACTACATACAATGATAAATAACTACATACAATGATAAATAAACAACAATGATAAACAACTACATAAATGATAAAACAACTACATACAATGACAAACAACTATATACAATGATGACAAACAACTACATACAATGATAAATAACTACATACAATGACAAACAACTATATATAATGATAAATAACTACATACAATGATTTATAACTACATACAATGATAAATAACTGCATACAATAATAAACAACTACATACAATGATAAATAACTACATACAATGATAAATAACTATTTAGGATGACAAACAACTACATACAATGATAAATAACTACATACAATGAAATATAAACAACAACATACAATGATACATAACTACATATACAATGACAAACAACTATATACAATGACAAACAACTACATACAATGATAAACAACTACATACAATGATAAACAACTACATACAATGATACAAAAACATAAATGACAACAACTACATACAATGATAAACAACTACATAATATGATGATAAACAACTACATACAATGATAAACAACTACATACAATGATATACAACTACATACAATGATAAACAACTACATACAATGATAAAACTACAACTACATACAATGATAATGCAACTACATACAATGATAAACAACTACAAATACAATGATAAACAACTACATAAAATGATAAACAACTACATACAATGATAAACAACTACATACAATGATAAACAACTACATACAATGATAAACAACTACATACAATGATAACAACTACATACAATGATAAACAACTACATACAATGATAAACAACTACATACAATGATAAACAATTACATATAATGATAAACAACTACATACAATGACAAACAACTACATATAATGATAAATAACTACATATAATGATAAACAACTACATACAATGATAAACAACTACATACAATGATAAACAACTACATACAATGATAAATAACTACATATAATGATAAATAACTACATACAATGACAAACAACTATATATGATGACAAACAACTACATACAATGATAAACAACTACATACAATGACAAACAACTACATACAATGACAAACAACTACATACAATGACAAACAACTACATACAATGACAAACAATTACATATAATGATAAATAACTACATACACTGACAAACAACTACATACAATGATAAATAACTACATACAATGACAAACAACTATATACGATGACAAACAATTACATATAATGATAAATAACTACATACAATGACAAACAACTACATACAATGATAAACAACTACATACAGTGACAAACAACTATATGGGATGACAAACAATTACATATAATGATAAATAACTACATACACTGACAAACAACTACATACAATGATAAACAACTACATATAATGACAACAATTACATACAATGATAAACAACTACACACAATAATAAACAACTACATACAATGGCAAACAACTATATATGATGACAAACAACTACATACAATGATAAATAACTACATACAATGATAAATAACTACATACAATGATAAACAACTACATACAATGATAAACAACTACATACAATGATAAATAACTACATATAATGATAAACAACTACATATAATGATAAACAACTACATACAATGACAAACAACTATATAGGATGACAAACAACTACGTGTAATGATAAATAACTACATACAATGATAAATAACTACATACAATGATAAACAACTACATAAAATGATAAACAACTACATACAATGACAAACAACTATATATGATGACAAACAACTACATACAATGATAAATAACTACATACACTGACAAACAACTATATATAATGATAAATAACTACATACAATGATAAATAACTACATACAATGATTTATAACTACATACAATGATAAATAACTGCATACAATAATAAACAACTACATACAATGATAAATAACTACATACAATGATAAATAACTATTTAGGATGACAAACAATTACATATAATGATAAATAACTACATACAATGACAAACAACTATTTAGGATGATAAACAACTATATATGATGATAAACAACTACATACAATGATAAACAACTACATACAATGATAAACAACTACATACAATGATAAACAACTACATACAATGATAAACAACTACATACAATGATAAACAACTACATACAATGATAAACAACTACATACAATGATATGCAACTACATACAATGATAAACAACTATATACAATGATAAACAACTACATACAATGATAAACAACTACATACAATGATAAACAACTACATACAATGATATACAACTACATACAATGATAAACAACTACAATACAAATGATAATACAACTACATACAATGATAAAACAACTACATACAATGATAAACAACTACATACAATGATAAACAACTACATATAATGATAAACAACTACATACAATGATAAACAACTACATATAATGATAAATAACTACATATAATGATAAACAACTACATACAATGATAAATAACTACATATAATGATAAAACAACTACATACAATGACAAACAAACTACATATAATGATAAACAACTACATACAATGACAAACAACTACATACAATGACAAACAACTACATACAATGACAAACAACTACATACAATGACAAACAACTACATACAATGACAAACAGCTATATACAATGACAAACAACTACATACATATAATACATAAATAACAACATACACAATGACAAACAACTACATACAATGATAAAATAACTACATACAATGACAAACAACTACATACAATGATAAACAACTACATACAGTGACAACAATTACATATAATGAAAAATAACTACATACAATGATAAACAACTACATACAATGATCAAACAACTACATACAGTGACAACAATTACATACAATGATAAACAAATACACACAATGATAAATAACTACATACAATGACAAACAACTATACAAGGATGACAAACAACTACATACAATGACAAACAACTACATACAATGATAAATAACTACATACAATGACAAACAACTACATACAATGACAAACAACTACATACAATGATAAATAACTACATACAATGACAAAACAACTACAATATAATGATAAACAACTACATACAATGATAAACAACTAACATACAATGATAAACAACTACATATAATGAAGATAAACAACTACATACAATGATAAACAACTACATACAATGACAAACAACTACATACAATGATAAACAACTACATACAATGACAAACAACTACATACAATGATAAACAACTACATACAATGACAACAACTATATATGATGACAAACAACTACATACAATGATAATGATACAACAACAACTACATAGGATACAAAATTACATATAATGATAAATAACTACATACATGACAAAACAACTACATACAATGATAAATAACTACATACATTGACAAACAACTACAATAAGCAACTACATACATATACAATGATGACAACAACTACATACAATGACAAACAACTACATACAATGATGACAAACAACTACATACAATGATAAACAACTACATACAATGATAAACAACTACATACAATGACAAACAACTACATACAATGATAAACAACTACATACAATGATACAACTACATATAATGACAACAACTACATATAATGATAAACAATTACATACAATGATCAAACAACTACATACAATGAAAAACAACTACATACAATGATAAATAACTACATATAATGATAAATTAACTACATACACTGACAAACAACTACATACAATGATAAACAACTACATACAATGACAAACAACTACATACAATGATAAACAACTACATACAATGATAAATAACTACATACACTGACAAACAACTACATACAATGATAAATAAACTACATACAATGACAAACAACTACATATAATGATAAACAACTACATACAATGACAAACAACTACATACAATGACAAACAACTACATATAATGATAAATAACTACATACACTGACAAACAACTACATACAATGATAAACAACTACATATAATGATAAACAACTACATAGGATGACAAACAATTACATATAATGATAAATAACTACATACAATGACAAACAACTATATAGGATGACAAACAACTACATACAATGATAAACAACTACATACAATGACAAACAACTACATACAATGACAAACAACTACATACAATGATAAACAACTACATACAATGATAAACAACTACATATAATGATAAACAACTACATACAATGATAAACAACTACATACAATGACAAACAACTATATACAATGACAAACAACTACATGTAATGATAAACAACTACATACAATGACAAACAACTACATACAATGACAAACAACTACATACAATGACAAACAACTACATACAATGACAAACAACTACATACAATGATAAAACAACTACATACAATGATAAACAACTACATACAATGACAAACAACTACATACACTGACAAACAACTACATACAATGATAAACAACTACATACAATGACAAACAACTACATACAATGATAAATAACTACATACAATGATAAATAACTACATACAATGATAAACAACTACATATAATGATAAACAACTACATACAATGACAAACAACTATATAGGATGACAAACAACTACATACAATGATAAATAACTACATACAATGACAAACAACTACATACAATGATAAACAACTACATACAATGATAAACAACTACATACAATGATAAACAACTACATACAATGATAAATAACTACATACAATGATAAACAACTATATATGATGACAAACAACTACATACAATGATAAACAACTATATATGATGACAAACAACTACATACAATGATAAATAACTACATACAATGATAAATAACTGCATACAATGATAAACAACTATATATGATGATAAACAACTACATACAATGATAAACAACTACATACAATGATAAATAACTACATACAATGATAAATAACTGCATACAATGATAAACAACTATATATGATGACAAACAACTACATACAATGATAAATAACTACATACAATGATAAACAACTACATACAATGATAAACAACTACATACAATGATAAATAACTACATACAATGATAAACAACTACATATAATGATAAACAACTACATACAATGACAAACAACTATATAGGATGACAAACAACTACGGTAATACTATAATGAAATAACTACATACAATGATAAATAACTACATACAATGATAAACAACTACATACAATGATAAACAACTACATACAATGATAAATAACTACATACAATGATAAACAACTACATACAATGATAAACAACTACATACAATGATAAACAACTACATACAATGATAAATAACTACATACAATGATAAATAACTACATACAATGATAAACAACTACATACAATGATAAATAACTACATACAATGATAAACAACTACATACAATGATAAATAACTACATACAATGATAAATAACTACATACAATGATAAACAACTACATACAATGATAAACAACTACATACAATGATAAACAACTACATACAATGATAAATAACTACATACAATGATAAATAACTACATACAATGATAAACAACTACATACAATGATAAACAACTACATACAATGATAAACAACTACATACAATGATAAAACTACATACTGATAAACAACTACATACAATGATAAACAACTATAATGATGACAAACAACTACATACAATGATAAATAACTACATACAATGATAAATAACTACATACAATGATAAACAACTACATACAATGATAAACAACTACATACAATGATAAACAACTACATACAATGATAAACAACTACATACAATGATAAATAACTACATACATGATAAACAACTACATACAATGATAAACAACTACATACAATGATAAACAACTACATATAATGATAAATAACTACATACAATGATAAATAACTACATACAATGATAAACAACTACATACAATGATAAACAACTATATATGATGACAAACAACTACATACAATGATAAACAACTACATACAATGACAAACAACTACATACAATGATAAACAACTACATACAATGATAAATAACTACATACAATGATAAACAACTACATACAATGATAAACAACTACATACACTGATAAACAACTACATACAATGATAAATAACTACATACAATGATAAACAACTACATACAATGATAAACAACTACATACAATGATAAATAACTACATACAATGATAAACAACTACATACAATGATAAACAACTACATACAATGATAAACAACTACATACAATGATAAATAACTACATACAATGATAAACAACTATAACTACATACAATGATAAACAACTACATACAATGATAAACAACTACATACAATGATAAATAACTACATACAATGATAAACAACTACATACAATGATAAACAACTACATACAATGATAAACAACTACATACAATGATAAATAACTACATACAATGATAAACAACTACATACAATGATAAATAACTACATACACTGATAAACAACTACATACAATGATAAACAACTACATACACTGATAAACAACTACATACAATGATAAACAACTACATACACTGATAAACAACTACATACAATGATAAATAACTACATACAATGATAAATAACTACATACAATGATAAATAACTACATACAATGACAAACAACTATATAGTATGACAAACAACTACATACAATGATAAATAACTACATACACTGATAAACAACTACATACAATGATAAACAACTACATACACTGATAAACAACTACATACAATGATAAATAACTACATACAATGATAAATAACTACATACGATGAAGATAGTGATATCGTGTGCTGTGTTGATTTATGTGATATCATGTTATTGACAGTAGAGGTACCGATATAGGTTACTCACCCTAAGGCCATGGGCTATCTGTTTAACTTTTATATCACCCAGATGACAACCTGGAATAGGAAAAAGAGTATTTATAAAAGCAACAATCTTAAATACTTAACATGTTTAGCTGAAAATTCAGACGGGGAAACACATAATCTGAATATTTCTCTGCCACATCCTCAATGTATGGAGCCCGGGGCTCGTTTTAATCAGATTCATTATTTGAAAAACAAAAACTAAAAATATCAGCTAAAACATGTCAGAATTAACAAGGCGATGTATATTGCCTGAGTATCATCAACAAGATGCCATTTAATTGTCAACATTACTTCCTCACTGTCCGATCATTCCACACGCTAACCGATGTGTCTCTACATTTTAGTAAATGTGAACAGGAATAAATACGTTATTGAGTCTAGTGAAATCATTAAAGTCTGCTACAGTATGTCTGTGGAGTGTATAAGGTAACCTCCATTTTGACCTCCATTAATATGAAATGTATAATGATCTAAACATCACCACACGTGGGTCTAAATCGCGATTTTATGGGGTAAGAAATGGAGTACACAATTCTATCTTATAATTGTTTCTTACAAACACATCCGTAACGGTCGATACAACAATAAAACATTTTTTTTGTTTAGTTACGTTAGAAGTAGGTATCCTTGGAATGTGTTATCCTATACACATAAACAAATTTATATCTTAAAATGAAAGTAGAAATTGTACTCCATAAAACATTAAATCTTAAAACAAGAAATGTCTTCTTGAAATTCCATATTTTAGAATTTTTCTTCTGCTTTTGGCAAATCTGAGAAAAACACTCAAAATGAAATATCTTAATTTGTAGTAAATCATAATACTAATATAGGAAAACATCCTCTAAATTATATACCTACTGGCTCTCAAAGGTAAAGATAACGGAAGACAACTCTTAAAGTGTCCATTTTCCGGTTGCTATTAGATTTTATTATACCTCAAGTGAGAATCCTGCATTTTGATTGGTCGAGAGATATTTGGTATTTTACACTATCACACGGCAGGTAACATTAGAACAATAGGAAACAATTAACACGTTCGTAGCAACCCCCTAGCAACGGGTGATAGTGTATTTTTGACAGTGTAAAATATTAACCGCCCGAAAAAGATGCGCACTCGTTTCTTTTTTCGGCGCCATTTTTGTTTTTTGAAGCGACGCTTCAAAATTTCGCAATAGTTTTGCCAAATTAGTCTGTTTATCAGTATTTTTTTATATAAAGGACGGAGCTTTCCATTCACGCCTTTTCGCTTACCGTCAAAGCGATATATGTTGTTTTTTATGAACCCGTCGGTGATTAGGTGAACGGAAGACATGCGATTTCATGCGTCATCGTAATGTTGTAAACAGACGACGGGACGAAACTAAAAAACGTTAAGATTTTAACAAACATAGGAGACAAGACAACAAAAATGTTCACCAAATGCTTATTGTGAGTATTCTTTTTTATAATGCAATGGTCTAATATCTCAAGGTGTGTATGTAATGTTAGTCTGTAAATAAATGAGCATGATTCTTATCCCTATCCAAAAACTACACTAGGAATATGAAATCCAAATAACTAAACTTGGTCTGAAACATTTTCTATCAAAAATAAAATTGGAGTTCATCCCCTTTAATTAGTACTTATTAATATTATTATCACTATACTGTAATTAATTCAATTTATTTGTATATTTAAATATATGTATAAATTAATTGCAGAATGAATTCATGTTTATACTTTAAAATAAGATCTGGAGAGGACTTAAATAGGCGTAGCTGATGTCCGATCCTGTACATAATATCAATAAAATATTGTTGAAATTGAAAATAATGCAATGGTAGTTACTGAGTAGAAGCTGATATCTAATCTACTGCCGACGGTGACTGTTCGACTTTTGCTAAAATCAGTCAAAATGTTTCAATAGATTGCAAATACTTGAAAACTAGCTTTGTTTCTAGACTTTTGGTATAATAAAATAAATACTACCTGCATTAGAGGGTGACAGTGCCTAGTGTCACTCATCGGAATATCACTGTCACCAGTGATATCCTCGGGGTGACACTAGGCACTGTCACCCTCTAATGCAGGTAGTATTTATATATTATTTAACCTCAAGTGAGAATCCTGCATTCTGATTGGTCGAGAGATATTTGGTATTTTACACTATCACACGGCAGGTAACATTAGAACAATAGGAAACAATAGACACGTTCGTAGCAACCCTCCTAGCAACGGGTGATAGTGTATTTTTGACAGTGCAAAATATTAACCGCCCGAAAAAGATGCGCACTCGTTTCTTTTTTCGACGCCATCTTTGTTTTTTGAAGCGACGCTCCAAAATTTATCTGGAACTATTTTGTAATAGTTTTGCCAAATTAGTCTGTTTATCAATAAAAAAATCATATTAAGGATGGAGCTTTCCATTCACGTCTTTTCGCTTACCGTCCAAGTGCTATATGTTGGTTTTTATGAACCCGTCGGTGATTAGGTGAACGGAAGACATGCGATTTCAAGCGTCTTCGTGACGTTGCTAATGTTGTAAACAGACGACGGGACAAAATCAACATTCATTCAGATTTACAAAAACGTTAAGATTTAAACAAACGCAGGAGACAAGACAACAAGAATTTTCACTAAATGTTTATTGTGAGTACTGCAGTATTCTTTTTTATAATGCAATGATAGTTAGCGCTACTGAGTAGAAGCTGATATACTAATCTAACTTACTGCCGACGGTGACTGTTCGACTTTTGCTAAAATCAGTTAAAATGTTTCAATAGATTGCAAATACTTGAAAACTAGTTTGGTTTCTAGACTTCTGGTATAATAAAATAAATACTACCTGCATTAGAGGGTGACAGTGCCTAGTGTCACCCCTCGGAATATCACTGTCACCCTCGGCTTCGCCTCGGGTAACAGTGACATCCTCGGGGTGACACTAGGCACTGTCACCCTCTAATGCAGGTAGTATTTATAAAATATTTTCATAGTTTATGTGTAATTTCAACACATTTATTGCAAAAAGCAAATGAATTTTGGCATCTCAAAACAAAATCGAACAATATCACACATTTAAAAGATATCTAGACAAATCATCCGGTTTCAGTTATACTATATAACGTTACTTCGTTACAATCATAGTAACGATGTACCTAGGAGTTAATGTTTAAGTGGTATGTTTACTCACTTGGATTGTAAGTGTTGCTATACATTAATTAAATAATGGACGTATGAATAAATAATGTTCAGCTGTTTCTATAATGACATTGTGGTGAACATATCAAATGATTATGAAACAGTTTAGATTTTAAATTAGAGTCAAATAGAAGAATTTTTGAGCTAACATCAAATAGTGTCCATAGTTCGAGAACCATTATTTGTGTTGAACCAGATTCCACTTTTTTAATTTCAGAAAAAAAGTGTTTTAAATTGGGTAGTAGAATTAAAAGTAGATAATTCAAACTTTATAGCAAAGGAATGTTCAGTATCTGGTTGTTGTCATAATCATATAAGGACTGTACGGGATTACCCTGCTCGTCAAGTGTACGCATTCGTCATTGTTTGTTGTGTAATTCTAGGGTCTCCAGTGTCCTCTCTAGACCACTTACATAGTTACACACAAGGACATCTACCGACAGTCTATAAGTAATTGCATTAAGGGGCGACAAACCTGATAAATTCAGATGAGTGAGGAAAGTTGTCTCCGTCAACATCTCTCCTAGAACTATGGCACAACTTTTATTTAAGGCATTCTCAGACAAACTCTGTAAAATAGATTTCAGAATACAATATAATTGCCATCAACGTACAAATATTGAATGAATGAACATTGAATAAATTGACATGTACTAATTGAAAAACCATTGAATATGTACTAGTGTACCTAGTTACATACTATACATGAGATTGAAATAATATTTATCAGACATCGATCATGCTAATATGATCTAGGCTAATTGTTTTAAAATAGTAAATTTTATTGGAAATTCTATAAGTCTTTCAAGATATCGTAAACATGAATTAACATATCTCTTAAAATAACTAGTTAAAATGTCTCTATATTTGTTACAGATAAATGTATGTGTAACCCTCGAATTATGCAAACATTAAAAGTAAACTATATATGGTCATAGAAATGTCAGGAAATGTCTATAGTTGTTTTATTCATAATATTTGAAAATGGATGCATTTAAGCATAAACAACATTTAACATGGTTGTTCTAGCCATGCAATTCATCAAATTCTGTCCTTTTTCTCCTGAACTGAAAACATCAGACTGAGTATCATTATCACGAATGCGCGGTTTTTCGTGTGTCTTTTGTTGTTTCACATGTAGAACCTCTACTTACCACGTTGGCTATGTTGATGTTGTGGTGTAGGAACCTCTACTTACCACGTTGGCTATGTTGATGTTGTGGTGTGACCTCTACTTACCACGTTGGCTATGTTGATGTTGTGTGTAGAAACCTCTACTTACCACGTTGGCTATGTTGATGTTGTGGTGTGAACCTCTACTTACCACGTTGGCTATGTTGATGTGCTGTGGTGTAGAACCTCTACTTACCACGTTGGCTATGTTGATGTTGTGGTGTAGAACCTCTACTTACCACGTTGGCTATGTTGATGTTGTGGTGTAGGAACCTCTACTTACCACGTTGGCTATGTTGATGTTGTGGTGTAGAACCTCTACTTACCACGTTACCTATGTTGATGTTGTGGTGTAGGACCTCTACTTACCACGTTGGCTATGTTGATGTTGTGTGTAGACCTCTACTTACCACGTTGGCTATGTTGATGTTGTGGTGTAGTACCCTACTTACGTTTACCTGTAGACCTATACTTACACGTTGTTGTGGTGTAGAACCTCTACTTACCACGTTGGATGTTGTGGTGTGTAGACCTCTACTTACCACGTTGGCTATGTTGCTATGTTGTGGTGTAGGACCTCTACTTACCACGTTGGATGTTGTGGTGTAGAACCTCTACTTACCATGTTTGTGGTGTAGAACCTCTACTTACCACGTTGGCTATGTTGATGTTGTGGTGTAGAACCTCTACTTACCACGTTGGCTATGTTGATGTTGTGGTGTAGAACCTCTACTTACCACGTTGGCTATGTTGATGTTGTGGTGTAGAACCTCTACTTACCACGTTGGCTATGTTGATGTTGTGGTGTAGGAACCTCTACTTACCACGTTGGCTATGTTGATGTTGTGGTGTAGAACCTCTACTTACCACGTTGGCTATGTTGATGTTGTGGTGTAGAACCTCTACTTACCACGTTGGCTATGTTGATGTTGTGGTGTAGAACCTCTACTTACCACGTTGGCTATGTTGATGTTGTGGTGTAGAACCTCTACTTACCACGTTGGCTATGTTGATGTTGTGGTGTAGAACCTCTACTTACCACGTTGGCTATGTTGATGTTGTGGTGTAGAACCTCTACTTACCACGTTGGCTATGTTGATGTTGTGGTGTAGAACCTCTACTTACCACGTTGGCTATGTTGATGTGTGGTGTAGAACCTCTACTTACCACGTTGGCTATGTTGATGTTGTGGTGTAGAACCTCTACTTACCACGTTGGCTATGTTGATGTTGTGGTGTAGAACCTCTACTTACCACGTTGGCTATGTTGATGTTGTGGTGTAGGACCTCTACTTACCACGTTGGCTATGTTGATGTTGTGGTGTAGAACCTCTACTTACCACGTTGGCTATGTTGATGTTGTGGTGTAGAACCTCTACTTACCACGTTGGCTATGTTGATGTTGTGGTGTAGGACCTCTACTTACCACGTTGGCTATGTTGATGTTGTGGTGTAGAACCTCTACTTACCACGTTGGCTATGTTGATGTTGTGGTGTAGGACCTCTACTTACCACGTTGGCTATGTTGATGTTGTGGTGTAGGACCTCTACTTACCACGTTGGCTATGTTGATGTTGTGGTGTAGAACCTCTACTTACCACGTTGGCTATGTTGATGTTGTGGTGTAGAACCTCTACTTACCACGTTGGCTATGTTGATGTTGTGGTGTAGAACCTCTACTTACCACGTTGGCTATGTTGATGTTGTGGTGTAGAACCTCTACTTGTTGGCTATGTGTGATGTTGTGGTGTAGACCTCTACTTACCACGTTGGCTATGTTGATGTTGTGGTGTAGAACCTCTACTTACCACGTTGGCTATGTTGATGTTGTGGTGTAGAACCTCTACTTACCACGTTGGCTATGTTGATGTTGTGGTGTAGGACCTCTACTTACCACGTTGGCTATGTTGATGTTGTGGTGTAGAACCTCTACTTACCACGTTGGCTATGTTGATGTTGTGGTGTAGACCTCTACTTACCACGTTGGCTATGTTGATGTTGTGGTGTAGAACCTCTACTTACCACGTTGGCTATGTTGATGTTGTGGTGTAGAACCTCTACTTACCACGTTGGCTATGTTGATGTTGTGGTGTAGGACCTCTACTTACCACGTTGGCTATGTTGATGTTGTGGTGTAGAACCTCTACTTACCACGTTGGCTATGTTGATGTTGTGGTGTAGAACCTCTACTTACCACGTTGGCTATGTTGATGTTGTGGTGTAGAACCTCTACTTACCACGTTGGCTATGTTGATGTTGTGGTGTAGGACCTCTACTTACCACGTTGGCTATGTTGATGTTGTGGTGTAGAACCTCTACTTACCACGTTGGCTATGTTGATGTTGTGGTGTAGACCTCTACTTACCACGTTGGCTATGTTGATGTTGTGGTGTAGAACCTCTACTTACCACGTTGGCTATGTTGATGTTGTGGTGTAGAACCTCTACTTACCACGTTGGCTATGTTGATGTTGTGGTGTAGGACCTCTACTTACCACGTTGGCTATGTTGATGTTGTGGTGTAGGACCTCTACTTACCACGTTGGCTATGTTGATGTTGTGGTGTAGAACCTCTACTTACCACGTTGGCTATGTTGATGTTGTGGTGTAGAACCTCTACTTACCACGTTGGCTATGTTGATGTTGTGGTGTAGAACCTCTACTTACCACGTTGGCTATGTTGATGTTGTGGTGTAGGACCTCTACTTACCACGTTGGCTATGTTGATGTTGTGGTGTAGAACCTCTACTTACCACGTTGGCTATGTTGATGTTGTGGTGTAGAACCTCTACTTACCACGTTGGCTATGTTGATGTTGTGGTGTAGAACCTCTACTTACCACGTTGGCTATGTTGATGTTGTGATGTAGAACCTCTACTTACCACGTTGGCTATGTTGATGTTGTGGTGTAGAACCTCTACTTACCACGTTGGCTATGTTGATGTTGTGGTGTAGAACCTCTACTTACCACGTTGGCTATGTTGATGTTGTGGTGTAGAACCTCTACTTACCACGTTGGCTATGTTGATGTTGTGGTGTAGAACCTCTACTTACCACGTTGGCTATGTTGATGTTGTGGTGTAGAACCTCTACTTACCACGTTGGCTATGTTGATGTTGTGGTGTAGAACCTCTACTTACCACGTTGGCTATGTTGATGTTGTGGTGTAGAACCTCTACTTACCACGTTGGCTATGTTGATGTTGTGGTGTAGAACCTCTACTTACCACGTTGGCTATGTTGATGTTGTGGTGTAGAACCTCTACTTACCACGTTGGCTATGTTGATGTTGTGGTGTAGGACCTCTACTTACCACGTTGGCTATGTTGATGTTGTGGTGTAGGACCTCTACTTACCACGTTGGCTATGTTGATGTTGTGGTGTAGAACCTCTACTTACCACGTTGGCTATGTTGATGTTGTGGTGTAGAACCTCTACTTACCACGTTGGCTATGTTGATGTTGTGGTGTAGAACCTCTACTTACCACGTTGGCTATGTTGATGTTGTGGTGTAGAACCTCTACTTACCACGTTGGCTATGTTGATGTAGTGGTGTAGAACCTCTACTTACGACGTTGGCTATGTTGATGTTGTGGTGTAGAACCTCTACTTACCACGTTGGCTATGTTGATGTTGTGGTGTAGAACCTCTACTTACCACGTTGGCTATGTTGATGTTGTGGTGTAGAACCTCTACTTACCACGTTGGCTATGTTGATGTTGTGGTGTAGAACCTCTACTTACCACGTTGGCTATGTTGATGTTGTGGTGTAGAACCTCTACTTACCACGTTGGCTATGTTGATGTTGTGGTGTAGAACCTCTACTTACCACGTTGGCTATGTTGATGTTGTGGTGTAGAACCTCTACTTACCACGTTGGCTATGTTGGATGTTGTGGTGTAGAACCTCTACTTACCACGTTGGCTATGTTGATGTTGTGGTGTAGGACCTCTACTTACCACGTTGGCTATGTTGATGTTGTGGTGTAGAACCTCTACTTACCACGTTGGCTATGTTGATGTTGTGGTGTAGAACCTCTACTTACCACGTTGGCTATGTTGATGTTGTGGTGTAGAACCTCTACTTACCACGTTGGCTATGTTGATGTTGTGGTGTAGAACCTCTACTTACCACGTTGGCTATGTTGATGTTGTGGTGTAGAACCTCTACTTACCACGTTGGCTATGTTGATGTTGTGGTGTAGAACCTCTACTTACCACGTTGGCTATGTTGATGTTGTGGTGTAGAACCTCTACTTACCACGTTGGCTATGTTGATGTTGTGGTGTAGAACCTCTACTTACCACGTTGGCTATGTTGATGTTGTGGTGTAGAACCTCTACTTACCACGTTGGCTATGTTGATGTTGTGGTGTAGGACCTCTACTTACCACGTTGGCTATGTTATGTTGACCTCTATGTTGTGTGATGTGTGTGTAGAACCTCTACTTACCACGTTGGCTATGTTGATGTTGTGGTGTAGAACCTCTACTTACCACGTTGGCTATGTTGATGTTGTGGTGTAGAACCTCTACTTACCACGTTGGCTATGTTGATGTTGTGGTGTAGAACCTCTACTTACCACGTTGGCTATGTTGATGTTGTGGTGTAGAACCTCTACTTACCACGTTGGCTATGTTGATGTTGTGGTGTAGAACCTCTACTTACCACGTTGGCTATGTTGATGTTGTGTGGTGTAGAACCTCTACTTACCACGTTGGCTATGTTGATGTTGTGGTGTAGAACCTCTACTTACCACGTTGGCTATGTTGATGTTGTGGTGTAGAACCTCTACTTACCACGTTGGCTATGTTGATGTTGTGGTGTAGAACCTCTACTTACCACGTTGGCTATGTTGATGTTGTGGTGTAGAACCTCTACTTACCACGTTGGCTATGTTGATGTTGTGGTGTAGAACCTCTACTTACCACGTTGGCTATGTTGATGTTGTGGTGTAGAACCTCTACTTACCACGTTGGCTATGTTGATGTTGTGGTGTAGAACCTCTACTTACCACGTTGGCTATGTTGATGTTGTGGTGTAGAACCTCTACTTACCACGTTGGCTATGTTGATGTTGTGGTGTAGAACCTCTACTTACCACGTTGGCTATGTTGATGATGTTGTGGTGTAGAACCTCTACTTACCACGTTGGCTATGTTGATGTTGTGGTGTAGAACCTCTACTTACCACGTTGGCTATGTTGATGTTGTGGTGTAGAACCTCTACTTACCACGTTGGCTATGTTGATGTTGTGGTGTAGAACCTCTACTTACCACGTTGGCTATGTTGATGTTGTGGTGTAGAACCTCTACTTACCACGTTGGCTATGTTGATGTTGTGGTGTAGAACCTCTACTTACCACGTTGGCTATGTTGATGTTGTGGTGTAGAACCTCTACTTACCACGTTGGCTATGTTGATGTTGTGGTGTAGAACCTCTACTTACCACGTTGGCTATGTTGATGTTGTGGTGTAGAACCTCTACTTACCACGTTGGCTATGTTGATGTTGTGGTGTAGAACCTCTACTTACCACGTTGGCTATGTTGATGTTGTGGTGTAGAACCTCTACTTACCACGTTGGCTATGTTGATGTTGTGGTGTAGAACCTCTACTTACCACGTTGGCTATGTTGATGTTGTGGTGTAGAACCTCTACTTACCACGTTGGCTATGTTGATGTTGTGGTGTAGAACCTCTACTTACCACGTTGGCTATGTTGATGTTGTGGTGTAGAACCTCTACTTACCACGTTGGCTATGTTGATGTTGTGGTGTAGGACCTCTACTTACCACGTTGGCTATGTTGATGTTGTGGTGTAGAACCTCTACTTACCACGTTGGCTATGTTGATGTTGTGGTGTAGAACCTCTACTTACCACGTTGGCTATGTTGATGTTGTGGTGTAGAACCTCTACTTACCACGTTGGCTATGTTGATGTTGTGGTGTAGAACCTCTACTTACCACGTTGGCTATGTTGATGTTGTGGTGTAGAACCTCTACTTACCACGTTGGCTATGTTGATGTTGTGGTGTAGAACCTCTACTTACCACGTTGGCTATGTTGATGTTGTGGTGTAGGACCTCTACTTACCACGTTGGCTATGTTGATGTTGTGGTGTAGAACCTCTACTTACCACGTTGGCTATGTTGATGTTGTGGTGTAGGACCTCTACTTACCACGTTGGCTATGTTGATGTTGTGGTGTAGAACCTCTACTTACCACGTTGGCTATGTTGATGTTGTGGTGTAGAACCTCTACTTACCACGTTGGCTATGTTGATGTTGTGGTGTAGAACCTCTACTTACCACGTTGGCTATGTTGATGTTGTGGTGTAGACCTCTACTTACCACGTTGGCTATGTTGATGTTGTGGTGTAGAACCTCTACTTACCACGTTGGCTATGTTGATGTTGTGGTGTAGAACCTCTACTTACCACGTTGGCTATGTTGATGTTGTGGTGTAGAACCTCTACTTACCACGTTGGCTATGTTGATGTTGTGGTGTAGAACCTCTACTTACCACGTTGGCTATGTTGATGTTGTGGTGTAGAACCTCTACTTACCACGTTGGCTATGTTGATGTTGTGGTGTAGAACCTCTACTTACCACGTTGGCTATGTTGATGTTGTGGTGTAGAACCTCTACTTACCACGTTGGCTATGTTGATGTTGTGGTGTAGAACCTCTACTTACCACGTTGGCTATGTTGATGTTGTGGTGTAGAACCTCTACTTACCACGTTGGCTATGTTGATGTTGTGGTGTAGAACCTCTACTTACCACGTTGGCTATGTTGATGTTGTGGTGTAGAACCTCTACTTACCACGTTGGCTATGTTGATGTTGTGGTGTAGAACCTCTACTTACCACGTTGGCTATGTTGATGTTGTGGTGTAGAACCTCTACTTACCACGTTGGCTATGTTGATGTTGTGGTGTAGAACCTCTACTTACCACGTTGGCTATGTTGATGTTGTGGTGTAGAACCTCTACTTACCACGTTGGCTATGTTGATGGTTGTGGTGTAGAACCTCTACTTACCACGTTGGCTATGTTGATGTTGTGGTGTAGGACCTCTACTTACCACGTTGGCTATGTTGATGTTGTGGTGTAGAACCTCTACTTACCACGTTGGCTATGTTGATGTTGTGGTGTAGAACCTCTACTTACCACGTTGGCTATGTTGATGTTGTGGTGTAGAACCTCTACTTACCACGTTGGCTATGTTGATGTTGTGGTGTAGAACCTCTACTTACCACGTTGGCTATGTTGATGTTGTGGTGTAGAACCTCTACTTACCACGTTGGCTATGTTGATGTTGTGGTGTAGAACCTCTACTTACCACGTTGGCTATGTTGATGTTGTGGTGTAGGACCTCTACTTACCACGTTGGCTATGTTGATGTTGTGGTGTAGAACCTCTACTTACCACGTTGGCTATGTTGATGTTGTGGTGTAGAACCTCTACTTACCACGTTGGCTATGTTGATGTTGTGGTGTAGAACCTCTACTTACCACGTTGGCTATGTTGATGTTGTGGTGTAGAACCTCTACTTACCACGTTGGCTATGTTGATGTTGTGTGTGTAGAACCTCTACTTACCACGTTGGCTATGCTATGGTGTAGAACCTTACTTTGGCTATGTTGATGTTGTGGTGTAGAACCTCTACTTACCACGTTGGCTATGTTGATGTTGTGGTGTAGGACCTCTACTTACCACGTTGGCTATGTTGATGTTGTGATGTAGACCTCTACTTACAACGTTGGCTATGTTGATGTTGTGGTGTAGAACCTCTACTTACCACGTTGGCTATGTTGATGTTGTGGTGTAGAACCTCTACTTACCACGTTGGCTATGTTGATGTTGTGGTGTAGAACCTCTACTTACCACGTTGGCTATGTTGATGTTGTGGTGTAGAACCTTTACTTACCACGTTGGCTATGTTGATGTTGTGGTGTAGGACCTCTACTTACCACGTTGGCTATGTTGATGTTGTGGTGTAGAACCTCTACTTACTTACCACGTTGGCTATGTTGATGTTGTGGTGTAGAACCTCTACTTACCACGTTGGCTATGTTGATGTTGTGGTGTAGGACCTCTACTTACCACGTTGGCTATGTTGATGTTGTGGTGTAGAACCTCTACTTACCACGTTGGCTATGTTGATGTTGTGGTGTAGAACCTCTACTTACCACGTTGGCTATGTTGATGTTGTGGTGTAGAACCTCTACTTACCACGTTGGCTATGTTGATGTTGTGGTGTAGAACCTCTACTTACCACGTTGGCTATGTTGATGTTGTGGTGTAGAACCTCTACTTACCCACGTTGGCTATGTTGATGTTGTGGTGTAGGACCTCTACTTACCACGTTGGCTATGTTGATGTTGTGGTGTAGAACCTCTACTTACCACGTTGGCTGATGTTGATGTTGTGGTGTAGAACCTCTACTTACCACCCGTTGGCTATGTTGATGTTGTGGTGTAGAACCTCTACTTACAACGTTGGCTATGTTGATGTGTGGTGTAGAACCTCTACTTATACCCTAAACAATGTTGTGGTGTAGAACCTCTACTTAACCACGTTGGCTATGTTGTATCCCTGTTTGTGTGTGGTCAAACAAAAGTACCTAAACTAGTTTACCACGTTGGGTCAAACAAAAGCTATGTTGAAACAAGTTGTGTCTGTGTGGGTCAAACTAAAAGTATCCCTAATTACAATGTTTGTCTCTGTGTGGGTCAAACAAAAGTATCCCTAAACAAGTTTGTCTGTGTGGGTCAAACAAAAGTATCCCTAAACAAGTTTGTCTGTGTGGGTCAAAACAAAAGTACCCTAAACAAGTTTGTCTGTGTGGGTCAAACAAAAGTATCTCTAAACAAGTTTGTCTGTGTGGGTCAAACAAAAGTATCCCTAAACAAGTTTGTCTGTGTGGGTCAAACAAAAGTATACCTAAACAAGTTTGTCTGTGTGGGTCAAACAAAAGTATCCCTAAACAAGTTTGTCTGTGTGTGGGTCAAACAAAAGTATCCCTAAACAAGTTTGTCTGTGTGGGTCAAACAAAAGTATCCCTAAACAAGTTTGTCTGTGTGGGTCAAATAAAAGCATCCCTAAACAAGTTTGTCTCTGTGTGGGTCAAACAAAAGTATCCCTAAACAAGTTTGTCTGTGTGGGTCAAACAAAAGTATCCCTAAACAAGTTTGTCTGTGTGGGTCAAACAAAAGTATCCCTATCCTAAACAAGTTTGTCTGTGTGGGTCAAACAAAAGTATCCCTAAACAAGTTTGTCTGTGTGGGGTCAAACAAAAGTATCCCTAAAATGTTTGTCTGTGTGGGTCAAACAAAAGTATCCTAAACAAGTTTGTCTGTGTGTGGGTCAAACAAAAGTATCCCTAAACAAGTTTGTCTGTGTGGGTCAACATAAAAGTATTCCCTAAACAAGTTTGTCTGTGTGGGTCAAACAAAAGTATCCCTAAACAAGTTTGTCTGTGTGGGTCAAATAAAAGTATCCCTAAACAAGTTTGTCTGTGTGTGGGTCAAACAAAAGTATCCCTAAACAAGTTTGTCTGTGTGGGTCAAACAAAAGTATCCCTAAACAAGTTTGTCTGTGTGGGTCAAACAAAAGTATCCCTAAACAAGTTTGTCTGTGTGGGTCAAACAAAAGTATCCCTAAACAAGTTTGTCTGTGTGGGTCAAACAAAAGTATCCCTAAACAAGTTTGTCTGTGTGGGTCAAACTAAAAGTATCCCTAAAACAAGTTTGTCTTGTGTGGTCAAATAAAAGTATCCCTAAACAAGTTTGTCGTGGTTAGGGTCAAATAAAAGTATCCCTAAACAAGTTTGTCTGTGTGTGGGTCAAACAAAAGTATCCCTAAACAAGTTTGTCTGTGTGTGGGTCAAACAAAAAGTATCCCTAAACAAGTTTGTCTGTGTGGGTCAAACAAAAGTATCCCTAAACAAGTTTGTCTGTGTGGGTCAAACAAAAGTATCCCTAAACAAGTTTGTCTGTGTGGGTCAAAATAAAAGTATCCCTAAACAAGTTTGTCTGTGTGGGTCAAACAAAAGTATCCCTAAACAAGTTTGTCTGTGTGGGTCAAATAAAAGTATCCCTAAACAAGTTTGTCTTGTGGTGTATCCCTAAACATTTGTGGTGGGTCAAATAAAAGTATCCCTAAACAAGTTTGTCTGTGTAGGGTCAAACAAAAGTATCCCTAAACAAGTTTGTCTGTGTGGGTCAAAAAAAAGTATCCTAAACAAGTTTGTCTGTGTGGGTCAAAAAAAAGTATCCCTAAACAAGTTTGTCTGTGTGGGTCAAACAAAAGTATCCCTAAACAAGTTTGTCTGTGTGGGTCAAAAACAAAAGTATCCCTAAACAAGTTTGTCTGTGTGGGTCAAACAAAAGTATCCCTAAACAAGTTTGTCTGTGTGGGTCAAAAAAAAGTATCCCTAAACAAGTTTGTCTGTGTGGGTCAAACAAAAGTATCCCTAAACAAGTTTGTCTGTGTGGGTCAAATAAAAGTATCCCTAAACAAGTTTGTCTGTGTGGGTCAAACAAAAGTATCCCTAAACAAGTTTGTCTGTGTGGGTCAAAACAAAAGTATCCCTAAACAAGTTTGTCTGTGTGTGGGTCAAATAAAAGTATCCCTAAACAAGTTTGTCTGTGTGGGTCAAAACAAAAGTATCCCTAAACAAGTTTGTCTGTGTGGGTCAAACAAAAAGTATCCCTAAACAAGTTTGTCTGTGTGGGTCAAACAAAAGTATCCCTAAACAAGTTTGTCTGTGTGGGTCAAACAAAAGTATCCCTAAACAAGTTTGTCTGTGTGGGTCAAATAAAAGTTATCCCTAAACAAGTTTGTCTGTGTTAGGGTCAAACAAAAGTATCCCTAAACAAGTTTGTCTGTGTGGGTCAAACAAAAGTATCCCTAAACAAGTTTGTCTGTGTGGGTCAAACAAAAGTATCCCTAAACAAGTTTGTCTGTGTGGGTCAAACAAAAGTATCCCTAAACAAGTTTGTCTTGTGTGGGTCAAACAAAAGTATCCCTAAACAAGTTTGTCTGTGTGGGTCAAACAAAAGTATCCCTAAACAAGTTTGTCTGTGTGTGGGTCAAACAAAAGTATCTCTAAACAAGTTTGTCTGTGTGGGTCAAACAAAAGTATCCCTAAACAAGTTTGTCCTGTGTGGGTCAAACAAAAGTATCCCTAAACAAGTTTGTCTGTGTGGGTCAAACAAAAGTATCCCTAAACAAGTTTGTCTGTGTGGGTCAAACAAAAGTATCCCTAAACAAGTTTGTCTGTGTGGGTCAAATAAAAGTATCCCTAAACAAGTTTGTCTGTGTGGGTCAAACAAAAGTATCCCTAAACAAGTTTGTCTGTGTGGGTCAAACAAAAGTATCCCTAAACAAGTTTGTCTGTGTGGGTCAAACAAAAGTATCCCTAAACAAGTTTGTCTGTGTGGGTCAAACAAAAGTATACCTAAACAAGTTTGTCTGTGTGGGTCAAACAAAAGTATCCTAAACAAGTTTGTCTGTGTGGGTCAAACAAAAGTATCCCTAAACAAGTTTGTCTGTGTGGGTCAAACAAAAGTATCCCTAAACAAGTTTGTCTGTGTGGGTCAAACAAAAGTATCCCTAAACAAGTTTGTCTGTGTGGGTCAAACAAAAGTATCCCTAAACAAGTTTGTCTGTGTGGGTCAAACAAAAGTATCCCTAAACAAGTTTGTCTGTGTGGGTCAAACAAAAGTATCCCTAAACAAGTTTGTCTGTGTGGGTCAAACAAAAGTATCCCTAAACAAGTTTGTCTGTGTGGGTCAAAAAAAGTATCCCTAAACAAGTTTGTCTGTGTGGGTCAAACAAAAGTATCCCTAAACAAGTTTGTCTGTGTGGGTCAAACAAAAGTATCCCTAAACAAGTTTGTCTGTGTGGGTCAAACAAAAGTATCCCTAAACAAGTTTGTCTGTGTGGGTCAAACAAAAGTATCCCTAAACAAGTTTGTCTGTGTGGGTCAAACAAAAGTATCCCTAAACAAGTTTGTCTGTGTGGGTCAAACAAAAGTATCCCTAAACAAGTTTGTCTGTGTGGGTCAAACAAAAAGTATCCCTAAACAAGTTTGTCTGTGTGGGTCAAACAAAAGTATCCCTAAACAAGTTTGTCTGTGTGGGTCAAACAAAAGTATCCCTAAACAAGTTTGTCTGTGTGGGTCAAACAAAAGTATCCCTAAACAAGTTTGTCTGTGTGGGTCAAACAAAAGTATCCCTAAACAAGTTTGTCTCTGTGTGGGTCAAACAAAAGTATCCCTAAACAAGTTTGTCTGTGTGGGTCAAATAAAAGTATCCCTAAACAAGTTTGTCTGTGTGGGTCAAACAAAAGTATCCCTAAACAAGTTTGTCTGTGTGGGTCAAACAAAAGTATCCCTAAACAAGTTTGTCTGTGTGGGTCAAACAAAAGTATCCCTAAACAAGTTTGTCTGTGTGGGTCAAACAAAAGTATCCCTAAACAAGTTTGTCTGTGTGTGGGTCAAACAAAAGTATCCCTAAACAAGTTTGTCTGTGTGGGTCAAACAAAAGTATCCCTAAACAAGTTTGTCTGTGTGGGTCAAACAAAAGTATCCCTAAACAAGTTTGTCTGTGTGGGTCAAACAAAAGTATCCCTAAACAAGATTGTCTGTGTGGGTCAAGCAAAAGTATCCCTAAACAAGTTTGTCTGTGTGGGTCAAACAAAAGTATCCCTAAACAAGTTTGTCTGTGTGGGTCAAACAAAAGTATCCCTAAACAAGTTTGTCTGTGTGGGTCAAATAAAAGTATCCCTAAACAAGTTTGTCTGTGTGTGGGTCAAACAAAATTATTCCTAAACAAGTTTGTCTCTGTGTGGGTCAAACAAAAGTATCCCTAAACAAGTTTGTCTGTGTGGGTCAAACGAAAGTATCCCTAAACAAGTTTGTCTGTGTGGGTCAAACAAAAGTATCCCTAAACAAGTTTGTCTGTGTGGGTCAAACAAAAGTATCCCTAAACAAGTTTGTCTGTGTGGGTCAAATAAAAGTATCCCTAAACAAGTTTGTCTGTGTGGGTCAAACAAAAGTATCCCTAAACAAGTTTGTCTGTGTGTGGGTCAAATAAAAGCATCCCTAAACAAGTTTGTCTGTGTGGGTCAAATAAAAGTATCCCTAAACAAGTTTGTCTGTGTGTGGGTCAAACAAAAGTATCCCTAAACAAGTTTGTCTGTGTGGGTCAAATAAAAGTATCCCTAAACAAGTTTGTCTGTGTGTGGGTCAAACAAAAGTATCCCTAAACAAGTTTGTCTGTGTGGGTCAAACAAAAGTATCCCTAAACAAGTTTGTCTGTGTGGGTCAAACAAAAGTATCCCTAAACAAGTTTGTCTGTGTGGGTCAAACAAAAGTATCCCTAAACAAGTTTGTCTGTGTGGGTCAAACAAAGTATCCCTAAACAAGTTTGTCTGTGTGGGTCAAACAAAAGTATCCCTAAACAAGTTTGTCTTGTGTGGGTCAAACAAAAGTATCCCTAAACAAGTTTGTCTGTGTGGGTCAAACAAAAGTATCCCTAAACAAGTTTGTCTGTGTGGGTCAAACAAAAGTATCCCTAAACAAGTTTGTCTCTGTGTGGGTCAAACAAAAGTATCCCTAAACAAGTTTGTCTCTGTGTGGGTCAAACAAAAGTATCCCTAAACAAGTTTGTCTGTGTGGGTCAAACAAAAGTATCCCTAAACAAGTTTGTCTGTGTGGGTCAAACAAAAGTATCCCTAAACAAGTTTGTCTGTGTGGGTCAAACAAAAGTATCCCTAAACAAGTTTGTCTGTGTGGGTCAAACAAAAGTATCCCTAAACAAGTTTGTCTGTGTGGGTCAAACAAAAGTATCCCTAAACAAGTTTGTCTGTGTGGGTCAAACAAAAGTATCCCTAAACAAGTTTGTCTGTGTGGGTCAAACAAAAGTATCCCTAAACAAGTTTGTCTGTGTGGGTCAAACAAAAGTATCCCTAAACAAGTTTGTCTGTGTGGGTCAAACAAAAGTATCCCTAAACAAGTTTGTCTGTGTGGGTCAAACAAAAGTATCCCTAAACAAGTTTGTCTGTGTGGGTCAAACAAAAGTATCCCTAAACAAGTTTGTCTGTGTGGGTCAAACAAAAGTATCCCTAAACAAGTTTGTCTGTGTGGGTCAAACAAAAGTATCCCTAAACAAGTTTGTCTGTGTGGGTCAAACAAAAGTATCCCTAAACAAGTTTGTCTGTGTGGGTCAAACAAAAGTATCCCTAAACAAGTTTGTCTGTGTGGGTCAAACAAAAGTATCCCTAAACAAGTTTGTCTGTGTGGGTCAAACAAAAGTATCCCTAAACAAGTTTGTCTGTGTGGGTCAAATAAAAGTATCCCTAAACAAGTTTGTCTGTGTGGGTCAAACAAAAGTATCCCTAAACAAGTTTGTCTGTGTGTGGGTCAAACAAAAGTATCCCTAAACAAGTTTGTCTGTGTGGGTCAAACAAAAGTATCCCTAAACAAGTTTGTCTGTGTGGGTCAAACAAAAGTATCCCTAAACAAGTTTGTCTGTGTGGGTCAAACAAAAGTATCCCTAAACAAGTTTGTCTGTGTGGGTCAAACAAAAGTATCCCTAAACAAGTTTGTCTGTGTGGGTCAAACAAAAGTATCCTAAACAAGTTTGTCTGTGTGGGTCAAACAAAAGTATCCCTAAACAAGTTTGTCTGTGTGGGTCAAACAAAAGTATACCTAAACAAGTTTGTCTGTGTGGGTCAAACAAAAGTATCCCTAAACAAGTTTGTCTGTGTGGGTCAAACAAAAGTATCCCTAAACAAGTTTGTCTGTGTGGGTCAAACAAAAGTATCCCTAAACAAGTTTGTCTGTGTGGGTCAAACAAAAGTATCCCTAAACAAGTTTGTCTGTGTGGGTCAAACAAAGTATCCCTTAACATGTTTGTCTCTGTGTGGGTCAAATAAAAGCATCCCTAAACAAGTTTGTCTGTGTGGGTCAAATAAAAGTATCCCTAAACAAGTTTGTCTGTGTGGGTCAAATAAAAGTATCCCTAAACAAGTTTGTCTGTGTGGGTCAAACAAAAGTATCCCTAAACAAGTTTGTCTGTGTGGGTCAAACAAAAGTATCCCTAAACAAGTTTGTCTGTGTGGGTCAAACAAAAGTATCCCTAAACAAGTTTGTCTGTGTGGGTCAAACAAAAGTATCCCTAAACAAGTTTGTCTGTGTGGGTCAAACAAAAGTATCCCTAAACAAGTTTGTCTGTGTGTGGGTCAAACAAAAGTATCCCTAAACAAGTTTGTCTGTGTGGGTCAAACAAAAGTATCCCTAAACAAGTTTGTCTGTGTGGGTCAAACAAAAGTATCCCTAAACAAGTTTGTCTGTGTGGGTCAAACAAAAGTATCCCTAAACAAGTTTGTCTGTGTGGGTCAAACAAAATATCCCTAAACAAGTTTGTCTGTGTGGGTCAAACAAAAGTATCCCTAAACAAGTTTGTCTGTGTGGGTCAAACAAAAGTATCCCTAAACAAGTTTGTCTGTGTGGGTCAAACAAAAGTATCCCTAAACAAGTTTGTCTGTGTGTGGGTCAAACAAAAGTATCCCTAAACAAGTTTGTCTGTGTGGGTCAAACAAAAGTATCCCTAAACAAGTTTGTCTGTGTGGGTCAAACAAAAGTATCCCTAAACAAGTTTGTCTGTGTGGGTCAAACAAAAGTATCCCTAAACAAGTTTGTCTGTGTGGGTCAAACAAAAGTATCCCTAAACAAGTTTGTCTGTGTGGGTCAAACAAAAGTATCCCTAAACAAGTTTGTCTGTGTGGGTCAAACAAAAGTATCCCTAAACAAGTTTGTCTGTGTGGGTCAAACAAAAGTATCCCTAAACAAGTTTGTCTGTGTGGGTCAAACAAAAGTATCCCTAAACAAGTTTGTCTGTGTGGGTCAAACAAAAGTATCCCTAAACAAGTTTGTCTGTGTTGGGTCAAACAAAAGTATCCCTAAACAAGTTTGTCTGTGTGGGTCAAACAAAAGTATCCCTAAACAAGTTTGTCTGTGTGGGTCAAACAAAAGTATCCCTAAACAAGTTTGTCTGTGTGGGTCAAACAAAAGTATCCCTAAACAAGTTTGTCTGTGTTAGGGTCAAATAAAAGTATCCCTAAACAAGTTTGTCTGTGTGTGGGTCAAACAAAAGTATCCCTAAACAAGTTTGTCTGTGTTAGGGTCAAATAAAAGTATCCCTAAACAAGTTTGTCTGTGTGTGGGTCACGCAAAAGTATCCCTAAACAAGTTTGTCTGTGTGTGGGTCAAACAAAATTATTCCTAAACAAGTTTGTCTCTGTGTGGGTCAAACAAAAGTATCCCTAAACAAGTTTGTCTGTGTGGGTCAAACAAAAGTATCCCTAAACAAGTTTGTCTGTGTGGGTCAAACAAAAGTATCCCTAAACAAGTTTGTCTGTGTGGGTCAAACAAAAGTATCCCTAAACAAGTTTGTCTGTGTGTGGGTCAAATAAAAGTATCCCTAAACAAGTTTGTCTGTGTGGGTCAAACAAAAGTATCCCTAAACAAGTTTGTCTGTGTGGGTCAAACAAAAGTATCCCTAAACAAGTTTGTCTGTGTAGGGTCAAATAAAAGTATCCCTAAACAATTTGTCTGTGTGTGGGTCAAATAAAAGTATCCCTAAACAAGTTTGTCTGTGTTAGGGTCAAATAAAAGTATCCCTAAACAAGTTTGTCTGTGTTAGGGTCAAATAAAAGTATCCCTAAACATGTTTGTCTGTGTGTGGGTCACGCAAAAATATCCCTAAACAAGTTTGTCTGTGTGTGGGTCAAACAAAATTATTCCTAAACAAGTTTGTCTCTGTGTGGGTCAAACAAAAGTATCCCTAAACAAGTTTGTCTGTGTGGGTCAAACGAAAGTATATCCCTAAACAAGTTTGTCTGTGTGGGTCAAACAAAAGTATCCCTAAACAAGTTTGTCTGTGTGGGTCAAACAAAAGTATCCCTAAACAAGTTTGTCTGTGTGGGTCAAACAAAAGTATCCCTAAACAAGTTTGTCTGTGTGTGGGTCACGCAAAAATATCCCTAAACAAGTTTGTCTGTGTGTGGGTCAAACAAAATTATTCCTAAACAAGTTTGTCTCTGTGTGGGTCAAACAAAAGTATCCCTAAACAAGTTTGTCTGTGTGGGTCAAACAAAAGTATCCCTAAACAAGTTTGTCTGTGTGTGGGTCAAACAAAAGTATCCCTAAACAAGTTTGTCTCTGTGTGGGTCAAATAAAAGTATCCCTAAACAAGTTTGTCTGTGTGGGTCAAATAAAAGTATCCCTAAACAAGTTTGTCTGTGTTAGGGTCAAATAAAAGTATCCCTAAACAAGTTTGTCTGTGTTAGAGTCAAATAAAAGTATCCCTAAACAAGTTTGTCTGTGTGGGTCAAATAAAAGTATCCCTAAACAAGTTTGTCTGTGTTGGGTCAAATAAAAGTATCCTAAACAAGTTTGTCTCTGTGTGGGTCAAACAAAAGTATCCCTAAACAAGTTTGTCTGTGTGGGTCAAACAAAAGTATCCCTAAACAAGTTTGTCTCTGTGTGGGTCAAACAAAAGTATCCCTAAACAAGTTTGTCTGTGTGGGTCAAACAAAAGTATCCCTAAACAAGTTTGTCTGTGTGGGTCAAACAAAAGTATCCCTAAACAAGTTTGTCTGTGTGGGTCAAACAAAAGTATCCCTAAACAAGTTTGTCTGTGTGGGTCAAACAAAAGTATCCCTAAACAAGTTTGTCTGTGTGGGTCAAACAAAAGTATCCCTAAACAAGTTTGTCTGTGTGGGTCAAACAAAAGTATCCCTAAACAAGTTTGTCTCTGTGTGGGTCAAACAAAAGTATCCCTAAACAAGTTTGTCTGTGTGGGTCAAACAAAAGTATCCCTAAACAAGTTTGTCTGTGTGGGTCAAACAAAAGTATCCCTAAACAAGTTTGTCTGTGTGGGTCAAACAAAAGTATCCCTAAACAAGTTTGTCTGTGTGGGTCAAATAAAAGTATCCCTAAACAAGTTTGTCTGTGTGGGTCAAACAAAAGTATCCCTAAACAAGTTTGTCTGTGTGGGTCAAACAAAAGTATCCCTAAACAAGTTTGTCTGTGTGGGTCAAACAAAAGTATCCCTAAACAAGTTTGTCTGTGTGGGTCAAACAAAAGTATCCCTAAACAAGTTTGTCTGTGTGGGTCAAACAAAAGTATCCCTAAACAAGTTTGTCTGTGTGGGTCAAATAAAAGTATCCCTAAACAAGTTTGTCTGTGTGGGTCAAACAAAAGTATCCCTAAACAAGTTTGTCTCTGTGTGGGTCAAACGAAAGTATCCCTAAACAAGTTTGTCTGTGTGGGTCAAACAAAAGTATCTCTAAACAAGTTTGTCTGTGTGGGTCAAACAAAAGTATCCCTAAACAAGTTTGTCTGTGTGGGTCAAACAAAAGTATCCCAAACAAGTTTGTCTGTGTGGGTCAAACAAAAGAATAAAACAGGACACTGTCAAAATGATTCGATCTCTTATGGGAGATTTCTAGTGTAACTGATTGTTAACGTTACCCAGAACAACCTGTTGACACTGTCGTGCATATATAGGTTGCCGTTTTACCTAGCCATCTACACTAATATAAAACACTATCGTAAAATGTTCTACTGCTACACAAAGCCGCACTTTCGTTTTTGACATTGAGGTCATGCTATATGAACACCGTTGACGATAATATTCAGCCGTAGTAAGCTATTTGTTCTCAAAATACGATATTTGAATTTAAATTATTTGAATTATTCAAGCAGAATACATTTTTATTTTTTAAGCCGCAACATATTAAAAACAAAAATGATTTACTCCGATGTATAATGATTACCCGTAGAGCCATATCAAAATAAATATGTGGTATACACCACACACAGTACACTCGTATGAACTAATTTAAGGAGGTTTCTGTTCAGGTTTCAGTCTCGTTCAAGTCTCATTTCAACCTATATCAAAGAAGAAAATGTCAAAATTTCTTCACTGTGAGTAGAACATTTTCACCACTCTCATCACTACTAAATCAGGCAAAAAGTAAGCACACACACTTTCTATAAAGCGTTTAATCTGACATCGGCTAAAATGTACGTAACATGTTCAGCCCCTCTGTACTTACCTATACGTAACATGCATATGTTAAACTCCTCTGTACTTACATATACGTAACATGTTAAACCCCTCTGTACTTACCTGTATGTAACATGTTAAACCCCTCTGTACTTTCCTATACGTAACATGTTAAACCCATCTGTACTTACCTGTATGTAACATGTTAAACCCCTGTGTACTTCCCTGTATGTAACATATTAAACCCCTCTGTACTTACCTATACGTAACATGTTAAACCCCTCTGTACTTACCTATATGTAACATGTTAAACGCCTCTGTACTTCCCTATACGTAACATGTTAAACCCCTCTGTACTTACCTATACGTAACATGTTAAACCCCTCTGTACTTACCTATATGTAACATGTTAAACCCCTCTGTACTTACCTATACGTAACATGTTAAACCCCTCTGTACTTACCTATATGTAAGATGTTAAACCCCTCTGTACTTACCTGTATGTAACATGTTAAACCCCTCTGTACTTACTTATACGTAACATGTTAAACCCCTCTGTACTTTCCTATACGTAACATGTTAAACCCATCTGTACTTACCTGTATGTAACATGTTAAACCCCTGTGTACTTCCCTGTATGTAACATATTAAACCCCTCTGTACTTACCTATACGTAACATGTTAAACCCCTCTGTACTTACCTATATGTAACATGTTAAACGCCTCTGTACTTCCCTATACGTAACATGTTAAACCCCTCTGTACTTACCTATACGTAACATGTTAAACCCCTCTGTACTTACCTGTATGTAACATGTTAAACCCCTCTGTACTTCCCTATACGTAACATGTTAAACCCCTCTGTACTTACCTATATGTAAGATGTTAAACCCCTCTGTACTTACCTGTATGTAACATGTTAAACCCCTCTGTACTTACTTATACGTAACATGTTAAACCCCTCTGTACTTACCTGTATGTAACATGTTAAACCCCTCTGTACTTCCCTATACGTAACATGTTAAACCCCTCTGTACTTACCTATATGTAACATGTTAAACCCCTCTGTACTTACCTATACGTAACATGTTAAACCCCTCTGTACTTACCTATACGTAACATGTTAAACCCCTCTGTACTTACCTGTATGTAACATGTTAAACCCCTCTGTACTTCCCTATACGTAACATGTTAAACCCCTCTGTATTTCCCTATACGTGACATGTTAAACCCCTCTGTACTTACCTATACGTAACATGTTAAACCCCTCTGTACTTACCTATATGTAACATGTTAAACCCCTCTGTACTTACCTATACGTAACATGTTAAACCCCTCTGTACTTACCTATATGTAAGATGTTAAACCCCTCTGTACTTACCTGTATGTAACATGTTAAACCCCTCTGTACTTACTTATACGTAACATGTTAAACCCCTCTGTACTTTCCTATACGTAACATGTTAAACCCATCTGTACTTACCTGTATGTAACATGTTAAACCCCTGTGTACTTCCCTGTATGTAACATATTAAACCCCTCTGTACTTACCTATACGTAACATGTTAAACCCCTCTGTACTTACCTATATGTAACATGTTAAACGCCTCTGTACTTCCCTATACGTAACATGTTAAACCTCTCTGTACTTACCTATATGTAACATGTTAAACTCCTCTGTACTTACCTGTTTGTAACATGTTAAACCCCTCTGTACTTACCTATACGTAACATGTTAACCCCCTCTGTACTTACCTATATGTAACATGTTAAACCCCTCTGTACTTACCTGTATGTAACATGTTAAACCCCTCTGTACTTACCTATATGTAACATGTTAAACCCCTCTGTACTTACCTGTATGTAACATGTTAAACCCCTCTGTACTTACCTATACGTAACATGTTAAACCCCTCTGTACTTACCTATATGTAACATGGTAAACCCCTCCGTACCTCCATAAATATCACACCCCTTCCCCGAGATACCCCCTCGTTCATAACACACCCCACCTCTATTATTCAACATCCACACCAACATATCCAATGAAATCACGTCCTCTGTTTTGTCGGCATCTTTCTTCTCCCCCGCTTTCTCATCATCCTTTAAAGATGATGTTAACTTCATTCTTCCAGATGTTTTCTGTTTCTTTGGCATAATAACTAATCAATAGTCACCATTTTCCTGTTTAACCATTGCGCACAATCCCGTTGAACATGGTAAACGTAATGAGTGTTGACCTCAAGGGATCACTCTCCCTAGCTAAACACGTTTACTACAAACTAACAAGCTTTATAGAGCACTGTTAACAAGTCAATAGAGGTTGTCTCCAACATAATTAGATCACAATGCGTTAAATATCCGACTGAGAATTAGCGTCTGAACGTGTACGAGTGGACCAGCGTAGTGCCTGAGCACACAGACAATCTTACCTACCTACCTGATACATTAATCATGAGAACATGTTGATTACCTCCTTTAAACAGTGGGAAGCAGCTCCTGTACTCCCTCATGTCTTTAGGACTCGTGCAGTGATGGACTTCTCCATCGCTAGGCCGCAGCTGTCCAACCTAGCAACCCCTATTTCATTTTCATGGCATTTTGTATAAATATTGTATTCCCAGATCAACCATGACGTGTTTTTATTATAACTAGGTTGGTTTGCCCAATTGTGCGGAACTATTGATACAGTTAATGTATCAGGTGAGACCATATAATAATCGCTTTGGAGATAAGGAGATGGTGTACGCAGAGATGAGTATGTCGCATCTATTGTGTCTGTGCAATGCATATACCTTCTCAATAGATCTCTCCATAGCTCTAGATTAATATAACATGATGTTTCCTCCTAAACCCCCTCAGACTCTGTATCAGTCCCCTCATATACCCCTTTTCTCTCCCCAACATGACTCGTAGATATTATCGCCACATTATCGGCACTATTGAAACGTTGCGATCCAGTTGCTCAATTGTCTGTGACGGAGCCATCTCAATTTCAGCACAGTAGCCGTATATAGCCGTCTAATATCGCGATCTGCCGCTATACAGATGCAAATAGATACTCGAGAATAACGCGGGTATTGTAAGTAATTACACTATGATTGGGTAGAGGCACGAAACAGGTGTACGATCATATTGCTGTGTCATATATACTGTGTTATGTACTGACAAAGAAAGCATTAAATAGTCATGCTAATGTTCAGGTTGTGTGGAACATAAACACGTCATAAAATAGAGCTGAATTTTGGACATTTAATTGTCTGTCTCCAGTTCTCTGTAAGCAATTACGTAGTTATTGTATTGACCTTATGTACATGTCGACTGTCCCCAGAAGTAGCTAATCACTGTTTTCTAGGCCATATAAACATCACCGAATGGTTAGCTTCCTAATTTAAGCGCCAGGAAGTTATATGCGGAAAAATGAATACAGATTTATCTATATTTCATATTAAAAATGATGTAGCAAAAAATGCCAGAAATGCATCCATAATCCTAACATTTAATTTTGAATTTGGATTTCAGGTACGATTTAACAACTGCGATGCCTTTGACTGTATGGCAATCAAAATAAAATGGAATTTTGGTGAGCAACTTGTTGTCAGAAAGTTTTCAAACTTAGAAGCCACCTCGAGGATTTGATATTTATTTACGTCATAATTTGTCTAATAATTAGCGACTGGTATTTAGACGTAAAAAGACTGGCAAGGCCACTGTTACATATCACAATTATAAGAGCAAGTTATATGGGAATTTTTTGTTAGAAAATAGCTAATTACATTGACTGTCGAGAACAATCGAATATCAGTCAAACGTCGCTCAATATATCAAACATATATCATTTCCATTGTGTTATATCAAAGATCTTAGAACATCATAGATAGGTGAGTGTGATATTTAGGCAGTAAAATGGTTGGGTACCAATCTCAGGCTACTGAGTTGGAATCAATATACATCACACAGACAATACGACAGTAAACACACCCTATCTATACAGAATCTATATCCTCTCCATCAGTACAAACAGCCAGCCGTGTCGGGTTTACTATCGGAACATCCGGATATTTCATGGTTGTCAGTGAAAACAATGTAATTATTTATAGGATGAATAATGTCGGTCACAGCAATTAGTCTGAACGTGGTCAACTAAAGGAATGTCTACTTTAATGTGAGGAAGTCTCGTCGATTTCAATTAACGAGGAGATAATTTCACCAATGAAGGAACACGAACTGTGAAAAGTGAAATCGATATGGAATGTTTCAGATATGGTTTCTAACATGACATTTCCTATTACACTGGGGTAATGGATTAAAAAATAAACGAGAGTACTGGGGGATTAATAGTGACACAATTTGTGGTACTAACATATTGTCTACTATTATAAAAGGGAGAGAAAATACATGGGGGCATGGCTTTTCTACCTGAAGAGATTCAATGTTCTGCTACTGGTACCGTTCAATACATGGGGGCATGGCTTTTCTACCTGAAGAGATTCAATGTTCTGCTACTGGTACCGTTCAACTAATTAAACCAATGCATGCAGTATGTTAAAAAAACTTTTGAATGGTTATTACTAAATACCGACTTCATGGATTTATCAACCGGGAAGTTAACCTTTACTGAAAAGACAGTCGTTAAGTTTTTCAATGTAAGGATATATACTGATAAACATCCTAGTACACACGATCACTACAACATCAAGGGGTTCACCTCACCTTCGCCATCGTCCAAGTCTGTATCAAAGTCATCACTTGTAGGGGAGGCGCCTTTTTCTTCGCTCCTATTTTCCTCTTCAACTTCACTGGCTTCATCGTTACGTTTTTCTTTGTCTGTTTTTTCTTTGTTTTTCTTGTTTAACTTTGAATTGATCACGGTACTCTTGCGTTCATTTCCTCTATCTGATAGTACAAAGCTACGTTCACTACCTTCCTCTGCCGAGCTAAGCAGGTCCTCCAAACTCTGGTATTCACGGTCTACCATCAACACATTCTCCATAGCATGGTTATAGTCCTCTTCGCTGAAACCGGTGACCAGGTAGTATGATTTTTATTATCGTTTGCGTTTACATTTTATTTGATGTTTTGATTAATCCAATAAATATCTATAATAGAAATGTATAACTGATAATATACTGTATTATAGACCCTCAGCCTGATAAGAAGTTTTTAAACTATAAACGATTCAAACTCACTCACCAAAACATTTTGCTTTCTTTCAAATGTGATATTGTATGTTGCAAGTGACAGATTAGGAGATGAATAATATATATTGAAACAATATGAATATAATGTTGGTCACATTAAAATATCGAGAATATATTCCGCAGTAATTAACTTTTCTCCTCTCTCCTTCCAAAAAAACCTATTGTATATATACAATATACGAAAAGAAGTACAAAGTTCTAAGAATGGGTGATAACTCAAGCGTCTTTTACATTATTTTTCAATAATGTGAAAAAAATCACTGGTGTCACCAGCACCATCATGAGAAAGTTTTGAAAGTACGATGGCATGGCAATAACTTGTTATTCGACTGCTGGATAGGACTTGGGGATTAAGTTCGCATACAGGTATATTTCAATCATCCAGAATCGACTAATTTTGTCGTTTTGTCACAAATCTTCAATGCTGCCTTACATATCGGCGGTATTGTGTTCATGCGCAAATTAAATCGCAATTTTTTTTAATCAAAATTTGATAATGAATGAAAAAATAAATCATTGAAACCTATCTAATTGGTTATGTCTCCCGATGGTATGTAGTACCATTGGAAATCGATTTGAGGTAAATGAAGATCTAGCTAAACTTCAAACGACCACTATGTTAAGAACAGGAAACTTACACATGTATAATTGTTTGACAACAATAAAACAGCCATCCATACCTATAGTTCCCGCTACTGTCGTTAACACGTGTTATAATGGGACAAGGAATGGGGTATATTCAATCGTTTTGATAAAGAAAAACAGAAATTATTAATTATCGCGTTTAAAAAAACGGAACGGAACAATGTGAACTCGCTATCTAGACACTAATACCAAACGTTATATTTGTAAGCAACCAAATCCAAAACTTAAAATAAATCAAACGATTTTTTAAAGCTATGATGTACTGTGTAAGTAAGAGTTCAAGCACAGAACAACAGAAAGTTACGTTATTTTAGTTGTACTTTCATTTCTTTTTTTCTAATCTAAGTAAATAAAATAAGTTTTGTGTAGAGGAGGTGTTAGCGACATTATATGGTAGTGTATTGATGTTTACATCATACCAAATATGTGTGTTTTTAAATGAGTTTTGTGTAGAGGAGGTGTTAGCGATATTATATGGTAGTGTATTGATGTTTACATCATACCAAATATGTGTGTTTTGTGTAGAGGAGGTGTTAGCGACATTATATGGTAGTGTATTGATGTTTACATCATACCAAATATGTGTGTTTTTAAATGAGTTTTGTGTAGAGGAGGTGTTAGCGACATTATATGGTAGTGTATTGATGTTTACATCATACCAAATATGTGTGTTTTTAAATGAGTTTTGTGTAGAGGAGGTGTTAGCGACATTATATGGTAGTGTATTGATGTTTACATCATACCAAATATGTGTGTTTTTAAATGAGTTTTGTGTAGAGGAGGTGTTAGCGACATTATATGGTAGTGTATTGATGTTTACATATTGTCCAAATATGTGTGTTTTTAATTGAGTTTTGTGTAGAGGAGGTGTTAGCGACATTATATGGTAGTGTATTGATGTTGACATCATACCAAATATGTGTGTTTTTAAATGAGTTTTGTGTAGAGGAGGTGTTAGCGACATTATATGGTAGTGTATTGATGTTTACATCATACCAAATATGTGTGTTTTTAAATGAGTTTTGTGTAGAGGAGGTGTTAGCGACATTATATGGTAGTGTATTGATGTTGACATCATACCAAATATGTGTGTTTTTAAATGAGTTTTGTGTAGAGGAGGTGTTAGCGACATTATATGGTAGTGTATTGATGTTTACATCATACCAAATATGTGTGTTTTTAAATGACGTTATTAACAGGTTGAACGTGATATAATGACTGACGAAACAATCAAATAAAACTCTTCACAAGACAGAAATAAATGTTAGAACGTTATAATTAAAGTGAACAGTCGGGCAAGGATGGCTAAAGTCGTTAAAAATGGTGTGAATGTATCCAGTATAATTTCTTATGAAATGGAAAAATAAAATCTCTCGTCAAAATCTGTCTGCGTGCAAAGAAATTAATTTAAAGTATGAAAATTCTAAAACGTCCTCCCGGCTCACTATGTCCGTGGTTACATTTCCACGCAGCCTCGCTTTCAATGCTTTCAACTTTACTTTAATGGTCAGAACTGGGAAACTAAGCAGAACTTGACCGTCGTATTAATATGTGAGAACTTTTGGAAGGCCAATGAAGGCATTTAGACTGGTTTTCTTTGCCCGACTATTCACTTTAAGTAGTAAAGAGTTTCACGTACTATATAATAATATTATTTATATAAAGATCATCGTAGACATAACTGGACATAGCTGACAACCTAATTGAATTATGATTCATAGTGGACTCCATAATTTTCAAGTAAATTGACGATTGTAAAAGGAATAATAGTTTATCCGATGTAATGCAAGTAATCTATCAAAGATGTTTTTTTCTAATTGTAATAAGACACACTGAACGTGTAGTTTTTATCCCCTATATCGATTTTTTTTAAATTTGTTCTCCAATGTAACCTCAAAAATCATTTAAAAATTCATATAAGTACCTCAATTCATCGAAGTCTATACACATATTTTAGTAGTTGATTCTTACAACATGGCAGATTGAGTCAGGTTATTTAGATTCTACATAGTATCCCATACTCTGGCGTTATATAACTAGCAAACCAAACATACAAACTTACCTTTGGGAGGCTCATCAGTTTTCGAAGGTTTTAAGGAATATGTCTGGTAATTTTGGATGTTTCAGAATGAATGTTCCATCTTGTTGTTTGTATCTAAGGACAACATGACACGGTGCATTTAGCATTACACGCCAATCAATGATATTTCTGGGGAAACGATGTAGACCTATGGATGAGGTCCCTAGGGAGCCGTGAAGGAGCCATACTTGTTTCGCAACAACACGTGAGCCTTATATTGGCCAAGGCCTAGACGCTGGAGGTAATTACGGACTTCTCTGGATCGAGGTAAATTATTTACAAATTTCATGATTAAGTGTGTTTCCGAGGATGCATTGACCCCAGGAGTTGGAGCAAGATTTTATTCGGACTAGAAGGTATACTTCACACCTTCTAGTCGGCACTCAACAGGTGTGGACAGTGTTTGTACCTATCATACACAGGTGTACATACATAATTAATGCCATATAACGACAGAATACCATTGTTATGCTCTAGGTAGGACAGATAACAATGTATCAGTCATCTATGTCCACTGACCAACGGACAACTCACTCCCTCCATGAACAAAATATAACATCGAAAACATAAACTTTATTTCATTTATTTATATATATTTCCATTTGCTTGGAGATGGCACTATATAAAAATGTTACCTGTCAAAGTGAACCCAATAATTCTTATATAATAATATACAATTAAGAAATTTATACAAGTCTTGAAAAACGATTTTTATGATAAATTGCATAAATACATGAATTCATCAAGTAGGTGAATAAAGAAAGTGCGTAGGATATAAGGAGTGAATCGAATAAAGAAGAGAAGAGTGAGGTTGCCTATGTTTGTGAAACACAATGACTTGAATGCTGATACAACTGCGTCCAATATAGATTTCTATATAGGATCTTACACGAGTGTTCATTTCATATGAGATTTTATCACAAAATCCGCCTGATATCCGGTGATTTTGCCCGTGTAATATTTTTGCATATGTCACTAGTGTAATATGACCTGGAGCGAATTACATTGGCTGGAAAGTCATTGTTACGTCAGACAGAAAGAACAAAATGACGTCAAGAAAAATGACGTGACGTCAGGATTACGAGGACGGCGGGACCAAATCGCTGGATTTTCGGAATACATTTTAACGTGAAAATCTTTGTTAATTAGGTATTTGGAGTTATGTGATAAAAAGTATCTTAAATTTGTGTTCATTTCATATGGGATTTTATATAATCTGTCTCCATCTCTGTCGTTGCTGTTTCATCATGCCAAGAAAATCACAGCAGTGAAAGTACCAAACCCCCGAAATAATCTCGGCCATGAGGTCTACAACTTCTCAATGATCGTCGGTAGTTGATACAATAGGTAATGTTAATTAGTTAATCGATAAGGTGACCAAAATAGAGACTTACGTACTTAGATAATATCTATCGTATAATATCGTGATTTTGATTGATCACGCTGTCGCTGGTCCGGGCGAAGTATCTAACATAAACAATAGAGCATGATATTTTGTAAATAATGCTTATTTAGGAATGTAATTGCTATATCTATGCTTCTATTGAAGTGATTTCAGCGGAACACGCTCTTTTTGGGCAGCTACTATAGATACATAAAACATATTACAGTACACCCGTTTGCCACATCATACAGCTGTTATTATACTAGGTCAGCCATACAATAATTAAATATAACAAACAAGGTTCCTACGTAAAAATTCTGTTAATGCAGTTATATATATATATATATATGGCATAGAAACTTAAGATAGCCATATCCGATAACTAGGTAGTTCTTTCTTAATAATAATATATATATATATATTACGTGTATGAAAATTGTGAGCATTGGGAGTACACTAAATCTCATGAATGACTTTACCAAAACATGAAAATATGTATATAAGTAAGTATCAACTTATAACCTGAAACCACTTACAACATACAACATTCTCCAATTTTCAGCAGAGATTAATTTTGACCAATTCGTTTCACTTTTTCTACTAGATTCAAACTATAATTGAAATGTACGTACCGGTACATGTATGCATGTATTCCTAGCTGGTTGTCAGTTTCCCTAGATAAACACTTAAACAATGGTGGATTGTAATTGTTATTGTATACATTTATTTTAAAATGTGCAGTACTTTATTAATATATAGTTAAAACGAAGTAAGAATTTTGTATTTATTGTATGATATTTATATATATAGGTGTGATATATAATTATAATTATAAATATTAAATATGTAGTCATTGAATTCATAGTTTGATATCTGCTGTTTCAGGGAACATAATTCTACAGGTAAAGAATTCATAGTTTTAAAATTAAATAAGTGTTTTGCCTCACAGTTTATAAGAATGGTACTATTCATGTTCCTATTACAACTATCATTCAAAATAATGCATGATACCCTGAACAGATATTTCAACTCCAAATGAAGTAATTATATAAGTCAACCCTCGTTCATAATTAAATAATTTTATGTTCTTGGGGATCTCATTAATGAATTCTCAATATTAAGTGTTAAACACTTACAGGGACACAGTTACTCTCAGGTGATATCAATCATATATTAAAGTGATAAACATATTTAGATAGCGAGTTAAGTATTTCCATTATAAATGATAATTTAAAAAAAAGATTTTAAAATGAATAAGTGCTATGCATGTGCATTGATCTCAATATGTGACGTCATACTTTGACTAGAGCATTTGTGTGCCAGGTCTTGTGTTTTATATAATATAAGCACAACATACATGAACAAACTTAAATCTGAACAGCAAAGGATTTACCAACAAGTACGAGATAGTAAATTGTTTAATCACCTCAATCATTTTGTGTTCTACATATTTGGACAAATTCGAATTTTAACTATAACAGTTACATCATGGGACCTTATATATTAACCTTGATTCATAGTTCACGAAATGACACAGCTACAAGTCTATTATGTAATAGCTATAGTTACATGTATAGCTAGAAATTTGTTTGTATGCAAAGGCACACACTTCCTCTTTCCTACAATAAATAAATGAAATAAATATACATATGGGATTTAAGGTACATAACTGCATTGTAATTTCTCAGTTGGACAACTAATTATTAAAGGTCAAATAAAATTGTAATATTTTACTTTCATGTTATGAGTCACACATTCATGCATATATGTGTAACAAGGAAGTAGTGCTGATCATGATTTCATTTATGATGCTGGTTTCGATACTCATTACCTTCATCAGTCACAGTGGTAGAGTAAAGCCATGTAAAATTAGCATGTTATTTCAACTTAAATGGTCACTGGTATGTCAGGGTGTTCATTTTGTAAGTTAATTGGGAATGGTTTAATGTAATTTAATTGTTGGTATTGAGTTGTCAAAACTGTAGAAAAGTTTAGAATTTGTGGTATATACATGTATATATCTATAATCAAACCATTTAAAGATATGTCGATTCATGATCATGTAGATAGACATTGCATTTTGTTTTGCTAATGTTTTCAGCCCCTTCAGGCAACTGTGCTAATATTTTAATATTTGGATTCAAAAGTATAGATTACATACTTATATTTGTTCCTATAATATTGTAGTTGATAACTAGCATCATTAAAAATATTAAGTACTGACTGGTTTGCCCTTAGCAAGTGACAAAGGCCCCTGAATCTTTTAAGAAATCACTGCCCAATTAAAAAAACCGCTTTCAGAATAACAGATGTGCTGAGATAATAACATCAGATAATACAATCTTAAAAGTTTGGGGGTTGGGGTGATGCTAACACATAGTAAGTTGCATTGGGATTCCTAGAAAAGCGGAATGGGGTCCGTGAAAAAGGAGGCCTTGATTGCATTAGGAGAGTCGGTATAGACCGTCTCTTGTGGCAGGATCCTAGGGATTCGGACTCGCATGCAATCAAATCTAACTTCAATCTAGTTCTAGGTTAAGTCTCGTCCATGATTTACCATGGGGGGACAGGGATTTTAGTCCACTCCCGAGGAAAACCGGGTGGGACATGGTAGGCTCTGTAAGGTCTCATCCATGTTTACCATGGGGAGACAAGAATTTCAGTTTAAAACTAAAATTAGTTCACTCCTGAGGCACCAGGTGGGACGACCTAGTAACTTCATTGGTGCTAATTACCACTGGGGAGTTCTTGTTCACCATGGAAAAATCATATGTTGTTTGATTTACCCAGGGGACAGCAACAGATTTATAGATGGAATAGCTATATAATGTGATACTTGTATATAGATACCAGGCTGATATGCACAAAATGGCAGTGCATCACCTGGATTGTCGTATGATTGCTTTCATCAAAATTTCTTTGGGTAGATATGAGACCAACCTATGCCTTACCGGGGGGGTGCTGATGTGCCATTAAGTGTATGTTATACACAGGCGGTCAGTTCCGTGTTCTTGGTATCCTTCCTGACATCTTACTTGTATGCTATGGCCTATATAAGTGCAAATATGGTAAGGGGGAAGATTAGATGTACCTTAAATTAAATTGTGGTTTTTCATGGGAGAAGGTATGTTTTGCAGGCACTAGTTCGTAGTTGTAGGATACCGATAATGAATAAAGTTTGGTGTAAGTATATTTATGACGTACATTGTTTTGGTTTTAACACTATCATATCTCACCATGAGATTCTTACTTTACTAATTAATTGCATCCCGAAAAAAATCCAATGATACTATGCTTCTATGGAATGAGGTACTGATTGCACAGACAACAAAAAGAAAACAAATTATTCTATATGTGTTTTTGTGTTAATTAGACATATACACACACATTTAAACATCAATTCTTACTCCAATGATAAATAGTATTAATGCTCTGTCTGCGTGCAGTATCTGTAACAAGGTCAGATTTTTTGACATATATTTATTAATTTTGCTTGAAACGAGTGTCCAATTATGTTATTTTCATCTAAAAATGTAAAGAGCTGAAATTTGCTGGGGAAATATTTTATCCAGCAACAGAAAAAAAGGAAAATTCTCATTAATCTGCAGTAGTATATCATACTCATATATTAGTCGATTTGTTTAATTTGTTATGAAGTATATCGGAATTATCCTCCGCCATCTTGAAACATAACAATGGTTATTGTATTATGTATTTATGTAATTGTTACACCTATATGTTGTAGTGCTTTTGGTAAATAAAAAACTTGAAAACGATGTGTGTTATGGTCTTATATAGTAAAAAACAATGTGTGTTATGATCTTATATAGTAAAAAACAATGTGTGTTATGGTCTTATATAGTAAAAAACAATGTGTGTGTTATGGTCTTATATAGTAAAAAACAATGTGTGTGTTATGGTCTTATATAGTAAAAGACGATGTGTGTTATGGTCTTATATAGTAAAAACAATGTGTGTTATGGTCTTATATAGTAAAAGACGATGTGTGTTATGGTCTTATATAGTAAAAGACGATGTGCTTTGGACTGGCTTATCCACCAGCGTTATGACTTCTTATTAAAAAGGAATCTGTCAGATTTCACTGCAATGTACATAGTAGGTCTAATTATAAGGATTGAATTTGATGTTGTGAAGCAATGAACACTATAGACTGGGCAACTTTGCTATTACACATTGTTCATAATCTTCATGGAATACTTTGTTCATAATCTTCATTTTATATACAATTGTTTATAATCTTCATAGAATATATCGTTCATAATCTTCTTGATATATACAATTGTTCATAATGTTCCTTAAATACAATTGTTCATGATGTTCAAAGAATGCATTTTTCATAATCTTCTTAGAATATATACAATTGTTCATAATCTTCATAGAATACATTATTCATAATGGTTTAAATATTACATATCATTAACATTAAAATGTTCATTAAAAATTTCACACTTTCTTTACCGACATTTTACTGCATTTCAAGCGCCCTAGTTATGGTTTACAAATGTTGTTGATGTAGACTGAAACCCATCACTGATCATATTTTGTGTTTGTGCTTTGATCAGTCAGACACTTTGTTTGTCACATATAATAAACTGTTAATAAAGGAGGGATTGATCTTATCCTGTCTTGGAATTTGTTTTATCAAATTCACTTTCACTTTTCAGTAATGTGCCATTCAGTTATCAGGTTCGCTATAATAGGCTAGTTTGCGTATAATACACAAGTTGGTTGTTGTTCCCTGACCTGGTTATAATATGGCCATTATCAAACCCTACATTTGATTTAGCTGTGTCATAAGTGCATTACGTGTACTTGTATGTAACTAAATCTACAGGCTGTATCAGATAATGGAATTCCGTGTGAAATTGAATGTGAAACTAATTTAAAAAATTAATATTTCTATTGAATGGCTGGATATTAGCTTGAAATAAACATAGCTTTTTAGATATCGGATTGACGCTTCGTAGAACTGATTACTCTGTAAAATCTTCATTTGTTTATTTGAATTTGACCATTTTATACCATGAAAAAAACATTTGGTGTAAATAAGTAATAATAATAAAGCAAATATTGCTCGACATTTCTACAGAGAGCCATGGAGAGTTTTCAGAGTTCATACTTGCATGTTTTGAAATAAAAGATCAAATATCCGGGCTATACCTATTTATCACAATGTTTACTTTTGCTTTGGTAATATGTAACAGTTGACTGTATAATTGTTTTTAACCTAGGGCAAGTAAGCAAACAGGTGGTGAAGTATATACTGTTCTATTTATATCCTGGACACGTGACCTCAAGCTATACACATGCCACGTGTACAATTTGTCTTTTTGAGTTAATTAATATTTACGATAGAAAACTGATATATTATTTGCTTAACGTAATTTTTTCTTAATCCAAAATTCAGCTTTATGTAGAATTTATATTTTAAAATAAATCTTTAATTGCTAAAATTATGAATTTTTATTGATAATCATTATTAAATAATATATAAAAATAAGCACCTCAAACTATTTTCATTGATATATATTTACACTCGATTCCATATTCAATCTTAAAAAATAGTTTGATATAGTTTTATATACCAATTCGCTTAAATGTGACCTATTCGTTATATAGCTATGGTAACACCCTTGTTTTCAAGTGGCTTGTTGGTCTAGGGGTATGATTCTCGCTTTGGGTGCGAGAGGTCCCGGGTTCGAATCCCGGACAAGCCCGTAAATTTTTTACACCAATTTAGTGTTTTAATTGATTAAGAATTAACAAATAACTAATGTGAATCTAGTCATACTTAAATGTTTTAATATATCGTAATTTTATTGTACATATTCATTATAACATTAATATTAAGTCCCTCCTAATTAAAATACAAATCGTTTTAACCTATCTAACCCAGGTCAAATACAGCTTTTATTTCAAGGAACGGATCATATAATAGTAGTCTCTCATTATGTGTTAAATAAGTAAAACAGAGTATAAAATAAACATATACAGCTGGCCTTGATTTCATTGTTGGAGTTGTCGTTCTTTTCGCTTGTTGAGACTTTTCAGTACCAGTACAGAGGTGGTCATGATGATATGTTGTACAAACGCAGCTTGACTACACAGAAAGTCTGAAATTGACGTTATTTATACGTCAATGCCTTTGGATTTCAGGTATTCGCAAATAGTCTAAAAAAATAATGAATCTGAGGATTTTTTTATGGATTTTATATAGGCTAGAAAAGGAAGAACACGGAAATTATTTCTATCAATATTTCTTATTTTCTCTCCCTCTTTTAATGTTGTCCACAATTATTAAATTCTCTATCAGAAGTTTCTACTGTTTAATGTCAACTATAATTCGTTTCATTCTGAAAAAAGGTGTTTCATTGGTACTGGTAATAAATTAGATTGAAATCGGTGTGCAGGGTAGAAGAGGAAACTGCTTGTGCAATGAGTTAGCCAAATCGGTAGTAACTAATAATACTTACTGTCGCGATTTATATAATTATGCTCTTACACAACCAGTAAAACGTTTATGTGTGACGTTTCGATGACTAGTACGATGTGTTCCCAGTCACCTTCATCGGACAGATGACTAGTACGATGTGTACCCAGTCACCTTCATCGGACAGATGACTAGTACGATGTGTACCCAGTCACCTACATCGGACAGATGACTAGTACGATGTGTACCCAGTCACCTTCATCGGACAGATGACTAGTACGATGTGTACCCTGTCACCTTCATCAGACAAAACAGACTATTGGTAGTGTAACAATATCATTATATAAAGCATGTTTTCCAACGCGAAGAAAATGTTATCAACAAAACTGAAAAGATTATACGTACATTCAAGTTAAATAAAGTTATTCTTCTTTCAGTAGAAAAGTATTGGTGATAATAAACATGAAATCAGAAAAACTAAGGAAAAAACGAATGAACTCTTTGGAACACTTTTGAACACTTCACTGTTTTCAAAGTGATAAGGTTATATTGAGCATTTGATTAAGATTAATCATTTGCTCTTATCTAATCAAAATGCTAGCTTTAAGTAAGCACTGAAAGTTTGCTTCTGCATGAGTAACAATTACTTGAAGCCTTTCTAATACAGATAACAGTCCAACATGGACGCCGAAAGAAGGCTCCGAGGGAGATATAGGAGGATAGGACTTTGTCACTAGAACAAAGCAGGTAATTCGTTGGAATGCTGTTGAAATGAGACGCGAGCTGGCAATCATTATAGAGGAAGAAGGGAGGAAGAAGCTTCCAAACTCAACACCTGGTAATACGAAGATCTCTGCTCGAAGTGGACCTGGATGGAAGACTTCTTTTCCCGATAGCGGAGACTACATTACGTCCCGACATGGTTCTGGTATCAAACCAGTCCAGAACTATCATTGTAGTGGAGCTCACAGTACCATGGGAAGAAAAATGTGACGAGGATCATGAAAGGAAGAGCTTGAAGTATGCGGATCTAATAGCAGACTGCAAAGAGAAATGATGGAAGGCATGGCTGTTTGCAGTCGAGATTGGATACAGGAGGTTCCCAGCTCAATCAACTAACAGACTCCTGCAACATTTAGAAGTACGGGGGAAGGCAATATCATCAGTCTTGAGAAGAACTGGTGAAGCTGCTGAGAAAAATCTTGCTGGTTATTGCACCGTCGGGGCGACTTGGAATGGAAATCAGGATCCATCGAGTTGTGGATTGGTCATCACTACTGACCCACCAACTGGAGAATGTCGTGATTTAGGGTTGAAACATCTGAGGATAGTTGGCGACCACCTGATGACGATGGAGACTTGGTAAGTGAGCACCGATTATTAGATCAGATGAAAGTGTAATGTTGAAGATGAGTTACGGTTTTACCTTACCTTTGTCTGTTTCTTTTGCTTAATTTGAAATGTAAAAATCAACCAGTCATGGTTACAATGTGTACATTAAATGAAGTTCAGATCTGTTATATGCGCCGTTAAATCAACATAACGAAAGTACAAAAGTATAGGAACTACAGTCAGCAAATAGCTTATTGGTCACACTATGGTGTTCTAGCTAGTGAGTTTAATCTAATAGTTTTAGTACTTATCACATTTATGGTGTAAGAAATAATGTGTGAACCTATTTAAAAAAATTCTCATGATGCCTCTTATACCAAACCTAAATTATTTTAAAACTAAACTGCTGTGCTAAAACCTCTATCTAAGGCCTTGATGGTATTACAGAAGACCACAAAAATTTTCGACGTGTATCTAAAGTTGATGCAATATATTTTTACGATAACCTTTTATGATGCAAAGTTGAGTACTATAAAGAGGAGCTGGTTTTAATGCGAGTCTCTATACCAGTCCAGACTGATTGGATGATAAAACAAGAAAGCTGTGTTTGTATTTGTGTCCACATTGTTTTTCCATGATTGTGAAATCCAGAGATAATAAGTTCATTTGTATTTAATTTGATGGAGATGATTTATCACTTTTCTGAAAAATGCTCTTAAAGTTTGCATGTTTCCAAAATTTGGTAACAAAAATAAATAAATGGAAGATGTTTAGTACTAAAATGAACACTGATTGTATTTACTGACTTTTTTGTAGAAAACGAATAAGATTAGTACAGCATCGCCCATGGCGTCGTCAATTACTTAGGTATATTAATTATACCTGTGTTTGTATTTCTACTTGGAATGAAGATTATATGACTCTCTCATATGTACATATGTAGGATAGAGCTATTTCACCCGAAGGTACAGAATTTTGGGTCAGAACCGAGGCTTGCCGAGGTTTCTGACCCAAAATTCTGTACCGGAGGGTGGAATAGCTCTATCGTACATAATTTACATATGAAAGAGTTATTTTCTCACATTGCTTGTCGAATTACTTGCATGAAAGGTGAGGCAGCCATTTTGTGACAAAATCTTAACTTTTTAGATAATTGATCGATTTAAAAATAAGAACGCCATTCGAAAGCGCTCATCAAAGTTTGGTTTTATATTAAAAATATAAATAAGAAATCTTAGGTAAAAGGATTTGAAATGCAAATTTAACAAATGAAATGGTAAAGAAATCCGACAAATCAATCGAAATAGTTTCGATTGTTTTTCAATTGTGACGTCACGGCTATGTAAGATAGATTTATCTTACATAGCTGTCTTTCATGGGACAACTCTATCTTACATGGCCAGCTATGTGAGAAAACAAGCACTACCAATAAATGTATTCTCTTGTCATTTGAGTTTTTTTATTGTTTTTTTTTTCCTGCCTTCTCGTGAACCTGTCGTCTGTATTGAACCAATTTTTATCCCACATTCTGCATAAGGATGGGTGTCTCTATCTGACAATGATAAATTTGTTGCGAATACATGATATATTAATTAAACATGTGCATAGTAACACAGATCTATTTCTATCAACGCACGCATATCAGACTGAGACTACTTTGGATGAACGCCTTCTATACTCCCTCTTTAATTGGTACCTGAAGCTGACGTCATGTGTTTTACACCTGTTGGTGATGGTTGTGTACACTTTACACCTCAGTATAACCTACTGTAGAGGGAATGGAACTGCAATCCCCCTTCCATCATACGTACATCTGTAGATACCTAGTCTAGCTGATGGCTTCTGCAACATGCCCTACACAAACATAGACAGACTAGTACTAGCAGATGAAAAAGAAAACGATCACCTCATCAGTGACATGTACATTATAGAAAAACTGTTTAAATGGAAGGACAGTCACTCACAAGCCTCCCAAGTCTATTACCAAATAATGAGCTAGGTCAATTGTAATTGTATAAGCGATGAGCAGTTTACAGATCATTTTGCATTCCTAATTGTCAAAAGAAATTCTGTCAGGGTAAATGGGATTTTTTCTGTTAATCATTTTTTATCATAAAAACATATTTTTATCATATTACAGGTATGGTCATATGTAATTAATCGCCCGATTGTCTCTGTAGACGGTAACGTTACATCTGAGTCGAAAAAAAGGTTGGATTCCCTTCCCATAAATACTAGTTATGTGATAAATGACATTCGTGGTAATACATTCCTTTATTTCGTTCATCAATTTGATTTGACATTCGCCCAAAGATTCATGGCATATCAAATCATTTAAATCGCTTCTACAGATCCCCTATTTCTGCATGGAATGATGATATTGTTACTTTACATAATAAGATGAGAAACCTTTGTCAGACCAAAATGTTTTTGTTATGATGGTAATAAATCAAATTTGATTTTGTTATCATTTCGTTATATTCATAATACACAATATATCACTTAATACAGATTCAGAATAAAATACTCAGTCTCAAATCTCAGAACGTATTATTTTGCGAACCTTGGCAAGCAGAGATGTTCCTATATCAATAAATAAGACAATAGGCTTTTTGATCGGAATAGCAGAGCTGCTGGAAAGCCCCTTAGATTACATTAGATCTGTGCAAAATAATTTCATGGATGTATTCACTTCATATCAGTCATATAAAACTTATTATTTATACTTCTAAATCAGGTTTCTTAGCATTTTTTGTAAAGTAATTTTGTCCACAAACATAAATTTGCATGACTTTTGTCCACTGAAAGATAATATATGTTATATATTCTATTATTCTGAGCTCATTTTCCGTCAATACAAAATTGAGTTTCTGATACCGAATCAGAAGAGTCTCCAACACTACCCTGAACAGCCACCATATTGGTGGTACATATGTCTCCATCGTCTCTCATCTGTTCTCATTTTTGTCTTGGACGGCCAGACAAGTGTCTACTCGTGAGCAGTCCTCCCTCCGGAGACTAAAATTACCTCAATAGTTTATCTCAAATGTCAGATATTACAACCAATCAGCGTGGGAGGTTGTTTTGTATTGTCGATAACGTTTGACGGAGCAATCAGCCAGAACGATAATGATGGCTGACTCTAATGACGTCACTAAGATCAATGGGGAGCATATCTAGGACGCTATATAAAATGGTGGCATGGTCTTATCAGCTTCTATGTCATATAATTCATGGTCAAAGTCGAGATCTATCTTACTCAGTCTAATAGATGGACCTCCGTGTCTCTGTACATGTGCATAGCAAATATAACATACAACAAATCAAAACATATAGGCAGGAAGTTAAGATTACTGTTAGACGAGAGAACGAATTACATTTCTGTACTACATTGTACATAAATACCATTACTGTGATATAACTACTAAGGTTATATAACACTGTATATGCTGATTGAGGTATTTTGTTGAAAGATATCATATGTACGTTGTTGTTTTTTTATTATATAGGCCTAATCCGTCTGATATCCAGTCACTTCGCCCATGTAATTATTAGCATGTCACTAGACCTGACCAGTGTACTTTTAATTAGCAGTGTCGCGCAGGAAATGCAACGCGGCATAATGATATATACAATGACATTGAAGTTATATTACATGCTAATTTCACTGTATCGATATGTTGCTTTAATAATTAATTTTTCTTTGTTTTCATACCAAATCTGGCTTTCTGATTGGCCAACATTTTTTTTGCATACCACTATGAGAAAAAAATCCGAGAATGGCGCAAAACCCCGACGTTATCGTGACGTCACTAAAGAGACATTGACGTTGCGTATTGATTCGGAAAAAAGAATCACTTGAAAAACCACTATAATGTTACATTTACACATACTTCATTTCATCAAATGGAGTATAAAATTAATTATAAGTATTGATGTCACTATTTTTTAATTTTATCGGGTTATGAAAAAAAAATGTTTGCAAACTTTTGTGAGAATCCGCTACGCGTATCTCAACGTATGAGTTTTTAACTTATTTTTTTTCTATGCATTGTCAGTTATAATGCGGTCAATCAAATTTTCCAGTCACATTCAATTACTTGCAGCTTTTCCATCGAGATTGGTCAGGCCGATCTTGATAAACAAACCGGAAGCGCATTTTGCGTATGAAATGAAGACGTGTGAAAATCATGGACAAAACAGAAAGGTTTGTAATCATATCTAAATGATGAGATAGGTATTGGGAAAAGGGAAATCGTTTATGTTAAAGTTTCTATTAGTCTGTCTCTGGCCCTAATTACAACAAAAGTACAACTTATAACACTAAACACAGCCAGGGGCGTAGGAAGCGGGGGGGGGGGGGGGGGGGGCAAACCCCCCCCCCCCCCCCCCCCCCCCCATTTTCGCCGACTGAAATTTTCTAAAAATGCTTATTTGAAAGAAAATAGGGTCCTCCTGCACATTTTTCGTACTTCATTCTAGAAAATTTTCAGCTGCGCGGCGCATTTCCTAAAACGTTCAAGCACATAATGTCAAACCTTAAATAGTAAAAATTCAATACACACAAACTAGACCAAAAATGTCCATCAATGGATTCTATGTACTATTTAAAAAAATGTCTCTTAAAAGATCAATTTGTTTATATGTCTTAGCGAGACAATTAATTCATTCTTTATGTTACACAACAATGTGCCGATGGTGTGAAGCCGGTATATTCAGATCGAGTAGGGTTGCATAATGTTATGACGACACAATTTTCATTTCTAAATGCAGGTAGCTTTAAATCGAAAAATTACCATGTTAAGAACGCTTTATAATCACTAAACTTTATCGTAAAACTCATCTAAGCCATTCTAAATCGTAATATTTTTTCGGGGGAGACCCCCGAACCCCCCTAACACCAAATTCTCGCGCCTTTGGGCGCTCGCAAATTCATCAAAATGCATCGTAAAACTCATCTAAGCCATTCTAAATCGTAATTTTTTCCCGGGGGAGACCCCCGGACCCCCCAAACACCAAAATCTCGCGTTTTCGGGCGATCGCAAAATCATCAAAATACATAAAACTCATCCCGGGGGTCACCCTCAGACTCCTAATAAAACACCAAAATCTCGCGCCTTCGACGCTCACACGTAATTCATATCCACGTTTATTGCTGTCATGGTAAAATTAGGACTGGTTCTGGGCCGATATACTTAGGATTTTACATATAACACAGTATGTACATATAGGCAGTTTCCACGCAAAATAATGCTGCACCACGCCCACACAGAGGTTTCCAGTCCACAATTACTTCACCGGACATATCAGTGCAGTAATGTGACCATTCCGGGGGAGGGAAGCCGCTGACAATTTGTTCCCCACTGTTCCTATTAGACATGTACTCCTGACTCTAGATAAGACGCTGATTGAGATCACATCACCAACCATAACATGTGAAGAAATCGATTTTCCTGGTCGCGATGAAATGAGGAAATTAGCGGAAATGACATCATAAGGAATAATTTCCCGCTTATTTCATTCTGGCATCCGGTTATTTACGTTACGTTAATTAGCCTGCGGTATATTTAGAACAAGTACCTGAAATTAACATGGTTAGAGTATTAATATAAAAGAGTTTCGGATGAGCTGACCAATAAAACGCTCAAGCAGATATCACAATATTGGGTATAAAAGACCAGAGTAATTAGCTCCGGATCAGGGATCTTTATATATCCAGGTCCTACCAACATCAATTTGGTACTAGAGATCAGGGACAACGGTGCCCGTTCTTTACATCTGGGGAGCTTCTGTTCTCAAGATTCAAGATTTTTATTTTCACATTGAAACCAGAGTTAAACTTATTTACATGAAATACTTTGCATGTCAGGAATGCGGTAGAAATATGATTACGACGTGACGACATATTAGCACTAGTACTTTGGCTGTGGGTTCGAAACTCTCATTGAGCTCCTGAATCTGTCGCGTCCTTAAAAGACTCGGTCTGTTAATGAGACTTTGACCAAAATAACCTTAACGATGCTCCACCACTAACAAATGGGATTTTTTCACTATCAAAAACAGGGACAGACGATTTAGTATTGTTCTTCAGTTACAAAAGTTATTTACACCTGCTGCCCCTGTTGCATGATCGTAAAAGGCGACTTAATTTAGGATCTTATCTTTTCTCTTCTTCCTAACTGACTTTATCTTTCCTAATGCCTCCCTTGGCACCGCCTCGCCTTTTGCCTTAAGTTGAGCGTTCGTCCCTGTGAGGAAGGCGCTGGGTTCTGTCCATGGCCGAGACACACCAAAGTCTATAAAAGTGGTAGTTTCTGCTCCTGCTTAGCGCTCAGCATACAGGGAGTGGGACGACTGGATCGCCCGTTGTCAGTATAATGTGACCGGGCGGGGTGTGTTGCTTGGTGTCTTCGGCGGCATGCTTCAGTGATATAGCACTATAAAAAGGGCAACAATTCCACTATACAAGAAGACACAACATGAATATACCGCAGTCTCCCAAAACAGCACCTCGCACAACATACATGTACACACAACACACCGCATACGTAGGAGGCCATCCTTACATGACCATAGCTGTTAATAGGACGTTCATTAATCAAACAAACAAACAAACTTACTCTACACCATTACAACCATTGAAATGTTTGAGCTTCTAATTTTACTTCAAGTTAAAAATATTAAAAAAAAATTAATTGCATCCCGAAAAAATTCCGTGGCACTATATCCTATGGATTCGGGGACAAAACAAAGGGGCCGCGAAACCTGCAAACTTTCAAAAGGATTAAACTTATTGTGATGGGGTTGTGAACAGGTTAGTGTTGATATATGTGAAGAATAACATCTTATTGTATTATCGGCGCGGTGACACATGCAGACATTGCCCAGAACAAATTTTACAGAACTTTTACCGAAGGTGGTGAAAAATTTGGCCAGCGATGCATTTCATTGCTGGTGTTTGTATCCTTGGTAACCCATCTGTCTCCTCCGGATTGGAATGGTCCGATCTGTGTGTTCGCTGAGCTTTAAGATGGATCTGAGTGTCTGCCTTATACATATAATAGAGAGGGTCGTGGGTTCTCGGTTTTTGAGTGAATCGTCTCGTATTTCGCCTGTATGACTCGTGTGCATTATTTATATTTAAAAATGTTTGTCTCGTCAGTCCACTTTTTTGTTGAGGTAGATCGGTCCATCGAACCCTTGGATGTTACAATGAATTGTCCCGTCTGTCCCCTATAAGATATAATGGATCGCCCTGTCAGTCCCGTTGTTGTAATAAATCGGCCCCTTCGTCCATTTGATGGTGTACTCAATCAACAAGTGTGAAGAATGCGTCAACCATTAGACAAGGTTCTGCACAATAACAATCGTTATAGTCAATAGAACGGAAACAATCAGACTCATTACAGTCAAAACCAAATACCAAATAACTACGATTTTAATTAAAGCGAATTGATTTTGTTCTCCTTTCGAAATCGGGTTTCAACAAATAATTGCACGCAATATCGATATTATCGCGGAAGACGGCAATGGATGAGTTCTCATTTTAAATGATTTATAATAACTATATATACATGCCACCCATCGATATTCTAGCTCCTTTACATATTTTGATTGAGAATCTGGCCTAGGAGTTTATAATTTTAACACGTAATATGCCGCAGCTATAAAGTCATTGTCAATTAAAACGTTATTTTGGATGTCATTAGAGAATTTCTCTCAAGTGAAGTGGTATCGAGGAGGACCACAGTTGTTTTGTAAACTGTATCTTCCTTCAGTCCGTATTTACCGGGACTTACCCTAGTTTTGTGATCTGTATTTTCCTTCAGTCCGTATTTACCGGGACTTACCCTAGTTTTGTAATCTGTATTACCCTAGTTTTGTAATCTGTATTTTCCTTCAGTCCGAATTTTCCGGGACTTATCCTAGTTTTGTAATCTGTATTTTCCTTCAGTCCGTATTTACCGGGACTTACCCTAGTTTTGTAATCTGTATATTCCTTAGATTCCGTATTTACCGGGACTTACCCTAGTTTTGTAATCTGTATTTTCCTTCAGTCCGTATTTACCCTAGTTTTGTAATCTGTATTTTCCTTCAGTCCGTATTTACCGGGACTTACCCTAGTTTTGTGATCTGTATTTTCCTTAGCTTCCTTCCGTTTTTTACCGGGACTTACCCTAGTTTTATAATCTGAGATTTACTTAGCTTCCTTCCGTATTTACCGGGACTTACCCTAGTTTTGTAATCTGTGTTTTCCTTAGCTTCAGTCCGTATTTACCGGGACTTACCCTAGTTTTGTAATCTGTATTTTCCTTCAGTCCGCATTTACCGGGACTTACCCTAGTTTTCTAATCTGTATTTTCCTTCAGTCCGTATTTACCGGGACTTACCCTAGTTTTGTAATCTGTATTTTCCTTCAGTCCGTATTTACCGGGACTTACCCTAGTTTTGTAATCTGTATTTTCCTTCAGTCCGTATTTACCGGGACTTACCCTAGTTTTGTAATCTGTATTTTCCTTCAGTCCGTATTTACCGGGACTTACCCTAGTTTTGTAATCTGTATTTTCCTTCAGTCCATATTTACCGGGACTTACCCTAGTTTTGTAATCTGTATTTTCCTTCAGTCCGTATTTACCGGGACTTACCCTAGTTTTGTCATCTGTATTTTCCTTCAGTCCGTATTTACCGGGACTTACCCTAGTTTTGTATCTGTATTTTCCTTCAGTCCGTATTTACCGGGACTTACCCTAGTTTTGTAATCTGTATTTTCCTTCAGTCCGTATTTACCGGGACTTACCCTAGTTTTGTAATCTGTATTTTCCTTCAGTCCGTATTTACCGGGACTTACCCTAGTTTTGTAATCTGTATTTTCCTTAGCTTCCGTCCGTATTTACCGGGACTTACCCTAGTTTTGTAATCTGTATTTTCCTTCAGTCCGTATTTACCGGGACTTACCCTAGTTTTGTAATCTGTATTTTCCTTCAGTCCGTATTTACCGGGACTTACCCTAGTTTTGTAATCTGTATTTTCCTTCAGTCCGTATTTACCGGGACTTACCCTAGTTTTGTAATCTGTATTTTCCTTCAGTCCGTATTTACCGGGACTTACCCTAGTTTTGTATCTGTATTATCCAGTCCGTATTTACCGGGACTTACCCTAGTTTTGTAATCTGTATTTTCCTTCAGTCCGTATTTACCGGGACTTACCCTAGTTTTGTAATCTGTATTTTCCTTCAGTCCGTATTTACCGGGACTTATCCTAGTTTTGTAATCTGTATTTTCCTTCAGTCCGTATTTACCGGGACTTACCCTAGTTTTGTAATCTGTATATTCCTTAGATTCCGTCCGTATTTACCGAGACTTACCCTAGTTTTGTAATCTGTATTTTCCTTCAGTCCGTATTTACCGGGACTAACCCTAGTTATGTGATCTGTATTTTCCTTCAGTCCGTATTTACCGGGACTTACCCTAGTTTTGTCATCTGTATTTTCCTTCAGTCCGTATTTACCGGGACTAACCCTAGTTTTGTAATCTGTATTTTCCTTCAGTCCGTATTTACCGGCACTTATCCTAGTTTTGTAATCTGTATTTTCCTTCAGTCCGTATTTACCGGGACTTACCCTAGTTTTGTAATCTGTATTACCCTAGTTTTGTAATCTGTATTTTCCTTAGCTTCCGTCCGTATTTACCGGGACTTACCCTAGTTTTGTAATCTGTATTTTCCTTCAGTCCGTATTTACCGGGACTTATCCTAGTTTTGTAATCTGTATTTTCCTTCAGTCCGTATTTACCGGGACTTACCCTAGTTTTGTAATCTGTATTTTCCTTAGCTTCCGTCCGTATTTACCGGGACTTACCCTAGTTTTGTAATCTGTATTTTCCTTCAGTCCGTATTTACCGGGACTTACCCTAGTTTTGTAATCTGTGTTTTCCTTCCGTCCGTATTTACCGGGACTTTACCCTAGTTTTATAATCTGTGTTTTCCTTCAGTCCGTATTTACCGGGACTTACCCTAGTTTTGTAATCTGTATTTTTATTCAGTCCGTATTTACCGGGACTTACCCTAGTTTTATAATCTGTGTTTTTCCTTCAGTCCGTATTTACCGGGACTTACCCTAGTTTTGTAATCTGTATTTTCCTTCAGTCCGTATTTACCGGGACTTACCCTAGTTTTGTAATCTGTATTTTTCTCGTCCGTATTTACCGGACTTACCCTAGTTTTGTAATCTGTATTTTCCTTCAGTCCGTATTTACCGGGACTTACCCTAGTTTTGTAATCTGTATTTTCCTTCAGTCCGTATTTACCGGGACTTACCCTAGTTTTGTAATCTGTATTTTCCTTCAGTCCGTATTTACCGGGACTTACCCTAGTTTTGTAATCTGTATTTTCCTTCAGTCCGTATTTACCGGGACTTACCCTAGTTTTGTAATCTGTATATTCCTTAGATTCCGTCCGTATTTACCGAGACTTACCCTAGTTTTGTAATCTGTATTTTCCTTCAGTCCGTATTTACCGGGACTTACCCTAGTTTTGTAATCTGTATTTTCCTTCAGTCCGTATTTACCGGGACTTACCCTAGTTTTGTAATCTGTATTTTCCTTCAGTCCGTATTTACCGGGACTTACCCTAGTTTTGTAATCTGTATTTTCCTTCAGTCCGTATTTACCGGGACTTACCCTAGTTTTGTAATCTGTATTTTCCTTCAGTCCGTATTTACCGGGACTAACCCTAGTTATGTGATCTGTATTTTCCTTCAGTCCGTATTTACCGGGACTTACCCTAGTTTTGTAATCTGTATTTTCCTATTCAGTCCGTATTTACCGGGACTTACCCTAGTTTTGTAATCTGTATTTTCCTTCAGTCCGTATTTACCGGGACTTACCCTAGTTTTGTAATCTGTATTTTCCTTCAGTCCGTATTTACCGGGACTTACCCTAGTTTTGTAATCTGTATTTTCCTTCAGTCCGTATTTACCGGGACTTACCCTAGTTTTGTAATCTGTATTTTCCTTCAGTCCGTATTTACCGGGACTTACCCTAGTTTTGTAATCTGTATTTTCCTTCAGTCCGTATTTACCGGGACTTACCCTAGTTTTGTAATCTGTATTTTCCTTAGCTTCCGTCCGTATTTACCGGGACTTACCCTAGTTTTGTAATCTGTATTTTCCTTCAGTCCGTATTTACCGGGACTTACCCTAGTTTTGTAATCTGTATTTTCCTTAGCTTCCGTCCGTATTTACCGAGACTTACCCTAGTTTTGTAATTTGTATTTTCCTTTCGTCCATATTTACCGAGACTTACCCTAGTTTTGTAATCTGTATTTTCCTTAGCTTCCGTCCGTATTTACCGGGACTTACCCTAGTTTTGTAATCTGTATTTCCCTTAGCTTCCGTCCGTATTTACCGGGACTTACCCTAGTTTTGTAATCTGTATTTTCCTTAGCTTCCGTCCGTATTTACCGAGACTTACCCTAGTTTTATAATCTGTATTTTCCTTCCGTCCGTATTTACCGGGACTTACCCTAGTTTTGTAATCTGTATTTTCCTTCCGTCCGTATTTACCGGGACTTACCCTAGTTTTGTAATCTGTGTTTTCCTTCCGTCCGTATTTACCGGGACTTACCCTAGTTTTGTAATCTGTATTTTCCTTAGCTTCCGTCCGTATTTACCGAGACTTACCCTAGTTTTATAATCTGTGTTTTCCTTCCGTCCGCATTTACCGGGACTTACCCTAGTTTTGTAATCTGTATTTTCCTTCCGTCCTTATTTACCGGGACTTACCCTAGTTTTGTAATCTGTATTGTCCTTCCGTCCTTATTTACCGGGACTTACCCTAGTTTTGTAATCTGTATTTTCCTTAGCTTCCGTCCGTATTTACCGAGACTTACCCTAGTTTTATAATCTGTGTTTTCCTTCCGTCCGCATTTACCGGGACTTACCCTAGTTTTGTAATCTGTATTTTCCTTCAGTCCGTATTTACCGGGACTTACCCTAGTTTTGTAATCTGTATTTTCCTTCAGTCCGTATTTACCGGGACTTACCCTAGTTTTGTAATCTGTATTTTCCTTCCGTCCTTATTTACCGGGACTTACCCTAGTTTTGTAATCTGTATTTTCCTTCCGTCCGTATTTACCGAGACTTACCCTAGTTTTGTAATCTGTATTTTCCTTCAGTCCGTATTTACCGGGACTTACCCTAGTTTTGTAATCTGTATTTTCCTTCAGTCCGTATTTACCGGGACTTACCCTAGTTTTGTAATCTGTATTTTCCTTCAGTCCGTATTTACCGGGACTTACCCTAGTTTTGTAATCTGTATTTTCCTTAGTTCCGTAATTTACCGGGACTTACCCTAGTTTTGTAATCTGTATTTTCCTTCAGTCCGTATTTACCGGGACTTACCCTAGTTTTGTAATCTGTATTTTCCTTCAGTCCGTATTTACCGGGACTTACCCTAGTTTTGTAATCTGTATTTTCCTTCAGTCCGTATTTACCGGGACTTACCCTAGTTTTGTAATCTGTATTTTCCTTCAGTCCGTATTTACCGGGACTTACCCTAGTTTTGTAATCTGTATTTTCCTTCAGTCCGTATTTACCGGACTTACCCTAGTTTTGTAATCTGTATTTTCTTCAGTCCGATTTCCGGGACTTACCCTAGTTTTGTAATCTGATTTCTTCTTCAGTCCGTATTTACCGAGACTTACCCTAGTTTTGTAATCTGTGTTTTCCTTAGCTTCCGTCCGTATTTACCGGGACTTACCCTAGTTTTGTAATCTGTATTTTCCTTCAGTCCGTATTTACCGGGACTTACCCTAGTTTTTGTAATCTGTGTTTTCCTTCCGTCCGCATTTACCGGGACTTACCCTAGATTTGTAATCTGTATTTTCCTTCAGTCCGCATTTACCGGGACTTACCCTAGTTTTGTAATCTGTATTTTCCTTCCGTCCTTATTTACCGGGACTTACCCTAGTTTTGTAATCTGTATTTTCCTTCAGTCCGTATTTACCGGGACTTACCCTAGTTTTGTAATCTGTATTTTCCTTCAGGCCGCATTTACCGGGACTTACCTTAGTTTCGTAATATGTATTTTCCTTCAGTCTGCATTTTCCGGGACTTACCCTAGTTTTGTAATCTGCATTTTCCTTCAGGCCGTATTTACCGAGACTTACCCTAGTTTTGTAATCTGTATTTTCCTTCAGTCCGCATTTTCCGGGACTTACCCTAGTTTTGTAATCTGTATTTTCCTTAGCTTCCGTCCGTATTTACCGAGACTTACCCTAGTTTTGTAATCTGTATTTTCCTTCAGTCCGTATTTACCGGGACTGACCCTAGTTTTGTAATCTGTGTTTTCCTTAGCTTCCGTCCGTATTTACCGGCACTTACCCTAGTTTTGTAATCTGTATTTTCCTTCAGCCGTATTTACCGGGACTTACCATAGTTTTGTAAACTGTAATTTCCTTCAGTCCGTATTTACCGGGACTTACCCTAGTTTTGTAATCTGTATTTTCCTTCAGCCGTATTTACCGGGACTTACCCTAGTTTTGTATACTGTATTTTCCTTCAGCCGTATTTACCGGGACTTACCATAGTTTTGTAAACTGTAATTTCCTTCAGTCCGTATTTACCGGGACTTACCATAGTTTTGTAAACTGTAATTTCCTTCAGTCCGTATTTACCGGCACTTATCCTAGTTTTGTAATCTGTATTTTCCTTTAGTCCGTATTTACCGGGAATTACCCTAGTTTTGTAAACTTTAATTTCCTTTAGTCCGTATTTACCGGGACTTACCCTAGTTTTGTAATCTGTATTTTCAATATGATGTTCGGATGTGATTGCGCCATTGATGTAATGAGATACCAACTGGCCAGACATTAAACACTTAGTGTAGGTAGGTCGTACTGGCTTTTGGCCCGTTGTGTTTGTTTATCGATTGAGAATGTGATGGGATTTCTGACCGGGCGCTATTGTTATTGCTAAACCACGAGAACCACAGACCGGGCTTGTGATTGCCCCCTCGAGATGATCAAGTTATCAGTGAAGTTAATTTGACCATAAAAACAATTACATCCTAATGTGAATTTGAGGGACATTTCTGAACGACGTCACTAAATCGTATCCTTGGTATATAGAACACCGACTGACACTGCAACTGGCGTTTTTCTCCATGGTAGCACAATTGATGAAGAACAGAAATAACGATTCGCTACAAGCGAAAACTCCATTCCATAACCATCACAATTTTGGAGCCTTCAATCAGTTGAGAGATCGCCACTTCTCTTACTCCCTAAGACAGTATGTTATCCAGGTAACTGTATTTAGGAGGATCGTCATAACAAGCTTTTATATTGTTGACTATGGTTGGTGGCCGAGAGTGATAAAAACCATACCCGACTATGATTGGTGGCCGAGGTTGATAAAATCCCTACCCGATTATGGTTGGTGGCCGAGGTTGATAAAATCGCTACCCGACTATGATTGGTGGCCGAGGTTGATAAAATCCCTACCCGATTATGATTGGTGGCCGAGGGTGAAAAAATCCTTACCCGACTATGGTTTCATGCTATAGAGATGAGGGATGATTAAATATCCACAATATGATACCAATTACGGGGAAATAACTCCAATCATCAAACAATATTTCCAAAGTGTAAAAGTAATTCTGTTATTCAGTTATTTGGCGTTAACGTTGAGCTAGTGTCATTTGATATTCAAAGTGTTTTGAGCGAGGCTGAATCCCAGGAGGAGGACCAAAAATTCAGCGTTCGAATTTAATTACGACTCCATTATGTGTAACTCGAAGTTCGTGTGTCAAAGAACAATCGGTCGATATAAATAATTGGTGTTCGTGCAATGTCATGAAAGTTTTTAAATAATTACTAAAAATACTGAGTGTCTTTCACCCGAGCGGACCTCAGGAGGGAACACTGCAGTATCCAAACAGACAATCTTCACTGAGACAAAGGGCTTTTATAGACTCGATTGTGTTTCGCTAAGAGAAGGTATCTACATAAATGCCTTGTTTTTGGCTTATATAAGTTGACAATGGTATCAACAATAATTGGCCAATGTTATTATATTTTTGTTTCTCTTTATGTTACCGAATAATCATTCCGGGAACCAATTAGTGTCATCCTGTTTTTTACTGGATTGATGTCTTCTTTAGATTTTCCCTGGTTCAGCTCAGTTACCGGCTTTGCCTACTTTAACATACCCAGTATACACCAATGTGAGATTTGAGTACTCATTGCTTAGGAAATTAAATCATCAGGAAAGTCTGTAAACACTGAGGAAACAGTTTTAAGCAGCTTTGATATTAAACAGCTCGGAAACCACAGTCTCAAACTAGACCGCAGCTCAGTATATCTGTACCCTACCACTGCAGCATATTACTGGTAGCTATACAAGGTATCGCAGAATTTCTTTAAAGACATGTACTGCCTTTTTATGTACATGTATGTGGAAAGAAAATGTCAGAAAGCGATATCAACATATAAGTTTGAGTTAGACAAAATAATAATTACTTAACAGGGAATGGTTCACAATATTTGTAAATTATATTTAGACATAGTAAGCGTAATTGAAACAGAAAAACTTAAGTTCATGCCCAATATGACAATGAATTTTAGTCATGTTTCTTTAGTTTGCTCTTCCATCACCGACAAAGATGCTGCAGTATAGATCTCACTAGAATTAAGTTGATTACAGATTACTAATAGCAACAATTATTGCGGTTATATTTCTAGTAAAAGCGAGCAAAACAATGGGAGGTAACTAAAGCCCAAACTAGAATTAGAGGTAACTAAAGCCCAAACTAGAATTAGAGGTAACTAAAGCCCGAACTAGAATTAGAGGTAACTAAAGCCCAAACTAGAATTAGAGGTAACTAAAGCCCAAACTAGAATTATCCCAAAATAGTAACAATATAACACCAAAGCCTGGGAAGCAAAATTTAGGAATCAACTAAATCTGGGTGGAAAACTCTCAAATGTTCGACAGATAACAAACCACTCGGAGGCGACTAAATTCCAATCTTAAAATAGTTCAAAATAAGTACAATCGTGAACTTTTGAAAGGCATCTAAATACCAGACATCTGATGATTATCAGATGAGTATCACCATTACAACTACAAAACTTGACCAATTTCTAGATTGACAATTTTTGTGAATTAGGTGCAGATGTGTATTCTAAATTATATTACCAGTATAATTAAAATTGGTTTCTAATTACCGACATGGACTTATGGAGAATACAACAAATCAAGGAATACCAGGGATAGAATAGATCTCCGTCACATGGCAATCAAGGGATATAAGGGATAGAAAAGATCTCCGTCACATGGCAATCAAGGGATATAAGGGATAGAATAGATCTCCGTCACATGGCAATCAAGGGATATAAGGGATAGAATAGATCTACGCCATATGGCAATCAAGGGATACCAGGGATAGAAAAGATCTCCGTCACATGGCAATCAAGGGATACAAGGGATGGAATAGATCTCCGCCACATGTTAATCAAGGAATACCAGGGATAGAAAAGATCTCCGTCACATGGCAATCAAGGGATACAAGGGATATGAATATAGATCTCCGTCACAGGCAATCAAGGGAATAAGGATAGAATAGATCTCGCCATATGGCAATCAAGGGATACCAGGGATAGAAAAGATCTCCGCACATGGCAATCAAGGGATACAAGGGAGAATAGATCTCCGCCAAGAAACAGGAAGAATAGATCTCGCACATGGCAATCAAGGGATACCAGGGATAGAAAAGATCTCCGTCACATGGCAATCAAGGGATACAAGGGATGGAATAGATCTCCGCCACATGTTAATCAGATACAGGGATAAGGATAGTAATAGATCTCCGCCACATGGAATCAAAGGATAGAATAGATCTCCGCCACATGGCAATCAAGGAATACAAGGGATAGAAAAGATCTCCGTCACATGGCAATCAAGGGATACAAGGGATGGAATAGATCTCCGCCACATGTTAATCAAGGAATACAAAGGATAGAAAAGATCTCCGCCACATGGCAATCAAGGGATACAAGGGATAGAATAGATCTCCGCCACATGGCAATCAAAGGAATACAAGGGATATAATAGATCTACGCCACATGGCAATCAAAGGAATACAAGGGATAGAATAGATCTCCGTCACATGGCAATCAAAATGAGCTACTGTTGTTGATTCTGACCTCGAACTTTATTCTGATTTCTGCTGATATAGGTACCATACCGAAGCGACTTCTGTGACATACAGTATGATAATTGTCCTTGGAATTTATGAATTCTGGAAAGACTAGTCTGAAGCCAGGAGTCCGTATTCCGTTACTCTATCTCTTCTAATGAGTCCTAGTATTAAACTTATAAGTCCTCTTATAAAAGCCTCACATTGGCGAAAGGAAATACAAATAATATCTTATATCCTGCAAGAACGCAACAGCTGTAATTTAGAATTTAAGCGCGTGCGCTGATTCGACTGAACTACTTCTAAGTGAAGCGCTGTCTAAAGGATGGAATTATTTTCAACATAGTTTACAACTTTTTACTTAAATATGCTACTTTTAGGAATGCTGCATCAATGACTGCATCAAGATCAATGACTTAAAATGCAACTTGACTCGGACAGAATTACAAAAAGGGCGTTACTTTTGTTTTTCTTAAACCCTCACCAGACTCCATGTCAACAATGACTTGCCGAAGGATTGTTACTGTCTGTCTAAACTCTCGCCAAAATACAGTGTCTTCACAATATCTGTCATGTTTCAATCAGTCAGTCAGGATTGCTTTACAATGCTATATGAACACCAATGCGGTTCCAAATTTCCAGGTTGTCGACTGAGGTTTGATTTGATTAGTTTAACGTCCTATTAACAGCCAGGGTCATTTAAGGACGTGTCAGGTTTGTTGGTGGAGGAAAGCCGGAGTACCCGGAGAAAAACCACCGACCAGCGGTCAGTACCAAGAGGTGGAGGGCATGTGGTTATATGTCGGTACATCTTAACCACTCGGCCACCGCGGCCCCTGTCGACTGAGGAGCAGGCCCTTTATGGCGTAGTATGATAACAAACTCCTGGACCAGCTGATTTTGCTTTGGATATCATGATCCATAACGTTCCATTAGTACTCTCTGAAGTAAACAAACGAAGTCAAAACGATTTTACAAACAAATATAAAATAAAATGTGTTTTAGTCATTTCGTGTTCGAACAACATTTATAGAAACACGATTGACGACTACTGAAAGTTTTTAACACTTTCACTGAATTATATAAACTTATGTAATGTTCAATAGCACGATTATCAACAAACTTAATGTAGTCAATCACTGGGGATGGATGTCTGTATGTCCTGTTGCATTTGCTGTCTAAACTGATGAAATCAATGGATGTGAGACTACGCTAGGTAGGAAGGAAACCGAAGAGGTCATACCATGTGGGGAATCCCGAGGCCTACTGAGGGATAGACTGCAGTTTTTGCCCCCTGGTGTTGAGTGGAAGAGGTCATACAATGTGGGGAATCCCGAGGCTTACTGAGGTATAAACTGCAGTTTTTACCCCCTGGTGTTGAGTGGAAGAGGTCATACAATGTGGGGAATCCCGAGGCTTACTGAGGGATAGAGTGCAGTTTTTACCCCCTGGTGTTGAGTGGAAGAGGTCATACAATGTGAGGAATCCCGAGGCTTACTGAGGTATAGATGGCAGTTTTTACCCCCTGGTGTTGAGTGGAAGAGGTCATACAATGTGGGGAATCCCGAGGCTTACTGAGGTATAAACTGCAGTTTTTACCCCCTGGTGTTGAGTGGAAGAGGTCATACAATGTGGGGAATCCCGAGGCTTACTGAGGGATAGAGTGCAGTTTTTACCCCCTGGTGTTGAGTGGAAGAGGTCATACAATGTGAGGAATCCCGAGGCTTACTGAGGTATAGACTGCAGTTTTTACCCCCTGGTGTTGAGTGGAAGAGGTCATACAATGTGGGGAATCCCGAGGCTTACTGAGGGATAGACTGCAGTTTTTACCCCCTGGTGATGAGTGGATGAGGTCATACAATGTGGGGAATCCCGAGGCTTACTGAGGGATAGAGTGCAGTTTTTACCAGGGCAACAGACTCAATTAAAAAAGAAGATATAACGAAGCAGTGTAAATAAATCCACGTGAAACACCGGTTGAGTTCGGTCAACGTGCTCAAAGTACGACATCTGATCATGTTTGTGTTGTTACATAACAACGGAAGGTTATTCCCGAAATCTTCCCGCTATAGTACATATCATGGTAGAAAACATTTATTATTTTTAAATTCTAAAAAAGTCATTCAATACTCAATTTTGATAACCTCCAGAAGCAATGATTTTGCACCCTTTTCATTGAAGTTCAAAGAAGTTAATGTGTTTGACCAATGCGTATAACCGTACCATGTCACGAGCTCATAAACAAGTTTATATTGGCTGGCCAAGTATAACCGGTTAATTAGATATTCATATAAATTTGAATATAAAAAAGCAGGACCAATGCCTTTGTGATATTTATAATTGCTGAGATATACGGATTGTCGTCCATCGCTTTCATTCCTCTTGTGCTAACTGAATTAACGCCATATTCGTTAGTGGTAAAGCTTAACACTTTGATTTAAAATGGATTTTTCTCCGTGAATTGATGTGATTTCACCGTATCAATAGTTCTTTAAGTATTGTATTGCATTTACATGTCAACCGTGCCAGCACAATGGAGAATGCCGTGCCGGGAGAGAAGCGGGATCGATACACACCATGTACGCACAAGAATCAATACCGTCATCTCGCTACACCATGGAAACAGGAAGGAGGGCTACTGATCCGAGAAGCTACATTATTCAATGAGTTCTGTACGCAACAGTAGCTACAAAGGAAAACCCACTTCGGGCACACATTGGCTCGCGAGGACATGACGTACATGTGACCACGTGATACCATCCACCATAACTATTCCATAATGAGGACATCATTAGAGAAATAGTAGTGATCGAGAGAAGGTTGACATTCTGTGAGGTGATATTTTGGTAGATTTAAGAGACTTTAGAACAGTGTAGGGTAACAAAGGAATAAGACGTAACAAACGGTTTATTGGTGCAGATTAGGAATTACAGAGCAGGCCCAGCTTGAGATGCCAAATCTAGGATCATGGTTTGGTAGGATATTGTTGTTTTCAGTAGGCCTGTTCGCGTGTTTGCTCTCTCCAACATGTAGCAAGGATGTGAGTACAAACCACTGGCTTGTGGAACTCCGGGACGATGTGGGACCGGAAGCTGCGATGGAGGTGGCTAAAAGGACCGGATTCACTTTCGTAGCACCGGTGAGTCCTGTCTTTGATAGATCTAAGGTCCCGGCGACTCCTGTCAACCCACAATGGCTTCCACTGAAAATATGTCCGTTGGGTTTCTTTTAGAAATTGTTTTTTATATTAACTTTTTTGATAATTAAAGAAATGTGAAATGAAGGTGTTAAAGGCATGAGTTCCGATGACAATTCTAATAACAAATACAGTCTCGCAGAATATATACCCAAAATTGCAATATAGGTGTAGAGAACTTTAACTAAAGAGATGTTTCATTAAATAATTAAAATGGCCATGATTCACATAAAGTCACTACATTTGTATTTAATATTCTGTTCGTTTTATTACGTCCATATCACGGAGAACAATGTTTGAAATCCATATTGAGTCTCCCCATCTCACCGCCCATGTAATGACAGCATCCACACCTTAATATTGTACGTGTGTCATAAAAATAAGGGACACTCCTTTGAGGTATTATATATAATAATACATTTCTCGTATTCCATTTCCCGAAAGCTTGACACCCAATCAAATAAATCGATAGATCGATATTTCGATCAATCAGGGAACAGGCCTTTTGGCATGGAACGACTATTTGAATGAACAAAGAATCAAGTCACATTGATACCTTTAACAAAATAAGAAAAAGAAATCTTCGATAATGTAGACTACATGTTTTTCAGTCCTGGACCAGTATTACTTAACTGTTTCATCCGGATATGGAAATTTGATTTGATGCTAATGACGTGGTCATTGCACTGAACCTGTCAACACCTGGCCACGCGCTCACGTGGTCACACTTAGCGCCATTGACCATATTTAGAACTGTATATAGGTAGTTGGTGTGATCAACAGTTTAGACTTCCCCGTGATAAACTTTACCGGGGCCATATGTAACAATTCATGGACTATCATCTCAGATAGAGCTTGTGTAAAAGACTTACTTGTCGAGTCAAAACACTTTTAAAAAAGTTATTAAGATACATAACAACCGTAAATGGATATGGTAAAGTCAATCCTGCTTATAGTTATTTGTTTTGGAAAAATAAAATATGGATTTTGCAATGAGGGATAGCATGAATACTGAATGAAATAAATAAGAATTAATGGATTTTTTTATAACTTATTTATTATATATCCATACCACAAATATAATTAAACTATCACTATATAAATATACTTCGCCTCACACTTCGGACGATATTGACATATAAAGTATACGTTGATTGATGATAAGGCAGCCGTTCCGGTCGGTCCTTATGCTGTGTTTTAGATGTTTGATATCCTGAGAACACTTATTTATTTATACAATGTTTTACACTCCCTATTAATGGAAAACCATCATACTATAGAATATATCGGAAATTATTCAAAATATTGACGGTGAAAATTTATCCGGAGTTGTCCACACCCATTCAATATCAATTTTAACTAGAATCACGTAACCTTATATGAATCATTTATGATAAATATATAAAAGAGAATATACTGAAATATTCATTAATAACAACTCACACATACATTGTACACTTAAATACAAAGGGCAGGTTTCACTGTACACGGAAAAGACGGGTTTTCATGATATCTCACGTTCTTGTGACTTAAACAAAAGCTCGATTTCACATAGGCACCGTTTCATGGAACGATGAGAAAATTAAGGATGTTTGTGCACATTCGACGAAAAGCTGCCCACAAGAATGCACGATCAAGTTTAAAATTAGTGTGATGATCTTTAAACAGATGGATAAAACATTAGCTACATTAAAACTAGAAAGTGAAAAGGAATGGGTTATGTTTATACCCAAATCGCTAAATGGAACAGTAGCTCGATCTGTCTCAGGATAGCTAAAATAGCTCCGAAAATACGAAATTAATAGAATGATGACTCTTTCGATTCAACAAGATTTAAAGTATGTTGATTTCGAGGTTAATAGACCAAAAATCAAGAAGATTAAAGAGGAATTTTTGATAGCGAGGCAAAAACAATGTAGGATTATTACGATGATTTTTTGGAGTTATTGCCTTTTTGTTTATAATTTTTGGAGTTATAATTCATGTTTTTTGTCATAACAAATAAAATTCACGATCCCTGTGACGAACTCTTAGGCTTACCGGCACTGACATCTGGAGCGTTTAGCAATGATCCGCGGTACAATCAATATTTGTAATAGATTTATTTAATAATATAAATTTCAGTGACCATTCCCTGCTGAATTATTTACTATCTACCCACTATCGAGATTACTTCCCGCGTTAGCTCTATGTTACGTGATGTCACCTCGCGGCTTGGAGTGTCCGTGTCATGCCTCTTTACTATACAGTACCCCGGTAGTACCACGGCGTGGGTAAGCAAAAGTCAATACAATATTGACTTACACGTACAGGTATGTTACTATTGACTTACACGTACATGTATGTTACATTGGACGACTGGGAAAATTTGCATGCTACACGCATTGACCAGATGTTTTTTTTTTATTACAGAGTCCTGGAATGTTTATTTACCAGATATTTAGTTTATTCAGAACCACTATAAATTTTTTCACGCGATTCCGATGCCTGTCGAGTTTTATGAAACACATATTTATACACGTATGTTGCTGGTCATATGGTCAGTTGGACGTCACTATGGTGACGGATCTCTTTGTCCAAGGTGTCGATTACTGGGCAAACTACGTAGAATGCTCGCCCTAATCCTAGCCATGTCTTCCTGTATGTACTGCCAAGAATGTCTTCCTGTATGTACTGCCAAGTTCTCTGTTGTAATCAGTTATTATGGAACCCGTTTGTTTAGCTTCTTCGAAAAAGAAAATGCTATTTGAATAATGATAAATCCATATATGGTGATGTGACGAGTATAAAAAGCCTCGATATCAAACCGATACTTACACAAGGCATGTACTATTCAATAACTGATGACAAATAAAACATTTATAATGAATTACTATTCCAAAAGTCTCCACAGTTGGTCAAGAAGGCACTTGACGTGTTTTACAACGATTCCTAACACACATCATAAAAACCAGACATTTTCATTTTTTCCGAAGAGCCATTATTGAGCACTGTTGTCAAAGATGGACAATATTCATAGAAATAGTGGTGGATCAATTTTGCTAGCTTCTTCATAACATAACTTAACGGTAATCTGATTTTGCTTCAAAATAAAAGACGCTTGTATTTTTAGCTTAAAGGCCCACTACCTTTCCCAAACGGCTTGTTATTTTTAGAATGGAAATGTAAAACAAGATCGCAAAACTTATTAACACACCGTATATACTATATTTAACATCACCTTCTGAACAAATTAACTAAATAAAATCTAAATGTTCATAACGCCGTTGTCTTAAATATCGCGCGGTAGTTGTCTATTACTGCCCCAGACGGCAAAACAGCGAAATGACTCCACTGGGTTTTTTTAAATATTACGCGGGAAATCTTGCGTATATTTGGTGTACGGTGGCAGATTTGTGCCTGTTCGGATTTTCGTCTTTTCGGGCGAAAAGACGAAAATTAACAAACCTTTTCGCCCCGGAAAGACGAAAATTAGCAAACCTTAATTTTCGTGTTTTCGTCTTCCGGTTGACATGCGTGCATTGCGTGATCTATTTTGACATACGCAGTGATGGTGCTTGTGGTGGTAAGTTGCATGTGTAAAAGGGCGAAAAGACGAAATTTAGGGTATATTAATGTTTCGGGGCGATAAGACAAAAAGGCGAAATTTAAGTTTTGTAAATTTTCGAAAAGACGAGATTTTTGAAGGCGAAAAGACGAGAATTGAAAATCGCTAATTAGCGTGCTTATTTTCGTCATTTCGTGTTTTTATTTTTTGTCTTTTCGTCTTTTTGCCTCTAAAACACGAAATACAGAAATGGTTAATTTTTTTGCTTTTCGGGGCGAAACGACGAAAAGACGAAATGGCAGAAATCAGCCACCGTAGTATATATTTTCTGATGTTATACATGCTTTTTGAGAAACCTTTATATTTTGCTCCGAAAAGGTAGTGGGCTTAAATAAAGTTGATAAAGTATTTCTAGCAATGCTTCTGTTTAGTATTACACAAGGGGCAGTCTTCTGTGGCTCTGACGGCGTCAGCCGAGCCACAAACACTCCCATACAGTACCAGCACTAGGGCGGCGAAACACTGTGGTAGCAGATAATTGTGTCCGTAATTAGACACGTTTAACCAGTGTCCATAGTGTGCCGTGGATGAACAAGTCACCAGATTGTATTGTATATATCTTTCTTGTTTCAGATGCTTGGGTCGCCCAGGGAGTTCCATTTTATACATAATGCAGTGCCAAATATCCGAATGAGACGAAGCGTTCTACATACTCGACTACTAAAATCTCATCCCATGGTAAGTCGCTGTGGACGGCTTCTGTAGTACTGTAATAGTTGGTTTGTGATACATGATCTTATCTCGTCAGTTTTATAAATAACCCAGGGTTTTACTGCAGCCTTAAGTAACATCCTCTAAAACTATGTTTCTGTGCTAAAATAAATATTGAATGTCTTTCGATGTTACTTGTATTACATGTAAATATCCCTGGCATATGTAGAGAAGCTTATTTAATTCTGGACATTTTTTATTGAAATCCTAAAATTCATCTGTAAAAAGCATGCCATTGAGTATAGTCTGACTGCCACGTACATGTATCTAACATTCAGACTGAAGAGCAGTCAGATTTGTCACAAGGAAGTGACATACTTCAACATTTAAAATGACACTCCTTAGAACGTTGAAGGAAATATATAATGCAAACATGTTACAAAATTAACGTTAAAGAACTCGAGTTAATAATTGCTGTGTCTTATAAGAAAGCAGCCAATATATGAATGGTCTTCTACTGCCGGATCTTGTATCCAACCTCCCAGCTTCAGCCTTTTACAATCCGCAATCAGTTATATTTATATTTATGCCATAACCTGCCAATATGTGAAAACAACCCAATATGTGAAAACAACCCAATATGTGAAAACAACCCAATATGTGAAAACAACCCAATATGTGAAAACAACCCAATATGTGAAAAAGTTAATAGACACTTACATAAATAATAACTTTCAAACAACAATTTCACTTAAAGCATGTGTATCATTGTAGTTGATATAACCATTACAAACATGAAAATGACAAAATCTTCGAATTCAATTCGCTTAACTACGCATATTTTGGATGGTTACCATGGCAATTTAAACTGCAAAACTAGAAAACTTCATTATAATTGAATCAGGGATGTATTAAATATTGGTTTGTTGACACAAAAGTAGATGCAATACGTCCCTGATACACTAACCCAGTTTGAGAAACTATGATTGATGTCTATCTAATGAAACATGTTTTGAAAGACTTTATTTTTTTTTTGTATTTTACACAATGTTTACACGTATTAGAACGCTACGATGCCTTATTCTCTATCCGTCTTCTCTATCCATGTTCTTTCTCATGCTCTCACTAAATCACCTTCAACATCTTCACCGTATCAACATCCTATATTGTCATCGTTTACGACCATTTAACACTTCTATCCAGGTAACGGTATTCAAGCACAAAGATAGACCAGGAAAACCCATTTTGTCAATGCGGTTGGCTGAAATTTTTATAAATGAAGACAATCCTTCTCAATATCGCGTCTGAAAATTTCTACATTAAGAAAAATGGTACAAACTTTTTGGAATCGCTGGTATCTGTTTAACAGCGTTGAATTTTTATCTATAAACATCCATTTACATACCGTCATTTGTGAAATGGAGGTTAAAAGTAAACTTGTACTTTAATATAAACGCCAGAGCCCGGCTGATCAAACGGTAATGAGCTGATGGTGAGCTGAAGCACATGATTAGTGAAAGTTTCATTTCCCAACTGCCCAAGGTTGAGTAAAGAACGGAGTACTTCAGAAATTGAAAACTTATTTGATCTTGATTTGAAAATTGTTGTTAAACTTTTTGAACAACTGGGTTTCCCGTTTCTTCCAACAGGATGACAGCGTATGAAACTGTAAACGCTTTTATTTAAAACAATGTACCAAGCTTCATCTCCTTTCACATTGCGACGGAATCTCGCGCAATGCACTTCGTTGATTGCATTAACCAGTGAGCGCGCACTTGGCCATAATCCTGACCTTCACTAGTATTTTATTGTAGCAGAAGTATAGTTAATATCTCCGTATGCATGTTTTTGTTATTAGTCAGCCAAGATAAGGGAATTCGTACTAAGGGCAGCCCTCTCTATATACCACTTTAACATTGCTCTACCACTAAATACTGTATGTAGCGTTTATTCAGTTCGACATCATTGACCATCGGGCAGCGCTTTTCAGATCGTTGCTGGACTCATGATAATGTAGTACTGTAGGAAACAACCAAATAAATGAAAGCAAACCTTTGGAATGGCCACTGTTTATAAAAGATTGAGCCACGGATAGAATTTTGTGCAGACCAATGTTTGGCTGGTTAATCATGAAACTCAAAGTAAAAATGTTTGTGACAGTATTTATTCCTATGTAAAAATGATATAAAAATAATATACATTTGGAAATCCAGATTGACCTTTGTGTTCAAAATATCAATTTTGATAATGAATAGGTAAAAACATAAGAATTTTGGAAGTTTTCAAGCAAAATGCACCTTACACGTGTTTCAAAATGGTGGGAGGTTGAGCTGAAGAAACACATCCTTTTCTCTCTAGTGTTAATGATAACATAGATTTTAGTAATAGAATAACTAAATATGGTTCAGTTGTTTTAATAGTACATTACAAAATTTACACTGTTGTCTTTCGAAAAGTATTTAGTTGTATAACTAAAACCCATTCGTCATTCACACCCTAAATATATTGTGTAATAATCTAATATTAGTACTACTGAGTACAACCCCAATAGGATTTCCTTAAGAGTCAACATTATCAACTCTGGATTATCTTGGTGTGACGTATTTGATATTTAATATCATCACGGATTATTATGCTAATTCAGCACTAATCGCCACAAATATTTCTTCCATTTAAAAATGTTCTGCAAAATGCTCAGAAAATGACAAACTTGTTCTGAATTTTCGTGTTAACATTTTGGATTTGATTTTGTGTGTAGGTGAAGAGGGCTGTGCAGCAGCTGGGATATGTACGAGCCAAGCGAGGCTTTAAACCCTTAAAAGGTATGCCTGTTTCTGACATCAAATTGACTGCCCCGGATATAGAACACTTTCTTCTCAATCACGATCTCACAGCACAGGAAACCCAACAGAACGGCGACTCCGCTCATACACCCAACGATCCTTTGTTTGCTAAAGAATGGTACCTGGTAAGTCTGATAGTAGAAACAGTCTATCATTACTTTTACTGACAAGAGAACTCCACTCCTTTTACTGGTGAAGTGATAATGCATTCTTTAGTGTGTATGATTAGGAAAAAATGTCGATTAAGTTATTTAAGAGCATATTTCAAAAACAAATGTTGATCAAAAGTACAACACGAATTTACAGCAGTCTCCCAAAATAGACACGCACCATCTACATAAGAGACCGTTCAAAAAGTCAAACTGATAAAATAGTAGTTTTCCCCAACAAATCATAGAACTTAATGTTAATCCATCAAACGAGTAGTAAATATGTCTAGTCTATATATGGAAGAAGGCCGGATTCTACATGCCAAGGATTTATATTTCTTATGTGTCTCTTGTGTATACTCATTGCAGTATGTGTTAACGCTATAGGGCTACCTAAATATAGAGTTATAGTTGTGTGTAAACCCAGTCAGACAGCCCATGAGGAGATAAGAATTCCACATCAGTCCTCTGATGCTATCTGAGATCACGATGTCGCCATCGAGAGTCCGACGAATCTGCTTTGCGAAGACCTTCGGTGAAATCGATATTCGGGATCAGAATTTAATGTTGACGACACCAGACTTCCTAAAAGCATTAGGACATCTTCCACTCTGGTAATCACAGTAACACAGGTTCCCTGCGTCACTCAGATGTTGTTTAACCTTGGGAGAGTGTTGACGTAAACAGAACACGTAATGTACCTGTAATGCATCTATATACCGAGGTCTATGATATTCTATCCAGATCCTGGTCTCCTTCTAACCGTCAGAATTTTGTTAAAACACACATTATATATATATATATATATATGCATGCAGATATTAGATTTACTGATTATATAAAACCCGTATAAGCTGAGAGGATATTCTGCTGGTTGTATGTCAGTCCTGCTGATGACATTTGCGAGGCTGACAGTAATTGATAGTTGGTCCGGTTTATGTCGCCGACTCAATGCTGATTAATGAATTGATGGATACCGACCGGTAGAAACTATCCAGGGATACTTCCGATTCACTTCGTGGACATTTTTACTTCACCTCATCGATAGCTTCAAACAAAACCGAGGATTAATGTCATTCGGGAAGACTATTATATGAAGTTCAACTGGGAAATATATTTATAGTATCGTTTCATAATAAACGTAATTTATTAATCTCGTATTTCCCATTGAAAAGCATAATCTGTGTTTTCCACTTTTGACATTTTGAAAATTGCTCATGGAACATCAGGTGCCTACATGATCATTCTATTTTTAAGTAAGATTTTGGTATGTATATATGTCTGTTACAAAAAAGGACCAAGGTAATAAAAGAATTGAATTAAAAACAGACGATCAGCCAGTCACGTTTTGACTGTAATGACTTTATTCAATTTAAGAACAATGAAACTAATAGGAACTAATAATGACTGTACTTCTTGATTGGATTTTGTTGTTGTTTTCAATTTTTGACAGTTGAGTCAATGTCTCCGTAGTTGAATAACCCCAGTTGCTGTTTTCAATGCCTTAGTAGTTGAATAACCATAGTTGCTGTTTTAATATTACCCTGGTAGTTGAGTAACCCCAGTTGCTGTTATCAATGCCTTGGTAGTTTAATAACCCTAGTTGCTGTTTTAATATTACCTTGGTAGTTGAATAACCTCAGTTGCTGTTTTCAATGCCTTGGTAGTTGAATAACCCTAGTTGCTGTTTTAATATTACCTTGGTAGTTGAATAACCTCAGTTGCTGTTTTCAATGCCTTGGTTGTTGAAAAACCCCAGTTGCTGTTTTGAATGCCTTGGTAGTTGAATAACCCTATTTGCTGTTTTCAATGCCTTGGTAGTTGAATAACCTAGTTGCTGTTTTCACTGTCTTAGTAGTTGCATAACCTCAGTTGCTGTTTTTAATGCCTTGGTAGTTGAATAACCCTAGTTGCAGTTTTCAGTGCCTTGGTAATTGAATAACCCTAGTTGCAATTTTCAATGCCTTGGTAACTGAATAACCCTAGTTGCAGTTTTCAATGCCTTGGTAATTGAATAACCCTAGATGCAGTTTTCAATGCCTTGGTAATTGAATAACCCAAGTTAATGTTTTCAATGCATTGGTAGTTAAATAACCCTAGTTGCAGTTTTCAATGGTTTGGTAGTTGAATAACCCAAGTTAATGTTTTCAATGCCTTGGTAATTGAATAACCCAAGTTAATGTTTTCAATGCCTTGGTAATTGAATAACCCGAGTTAAATTTTTCAATGCCTTGGTAGTTAAATAACCATAGTTGCTGTTTTAATATTACCTTGGTAGTTGAATAACCTCAGTTGCTGTTTTCAATGCCTTGGTAGTTGAATAACCCTAGTTGCTGTTTTCACTGTCTTAGTAGTTGCATAACCTCAGTTGCTTTTTTCAATGCCTTGGTAGTTGAATAACCCTAGTTGCAGTTTTCAGTGCCTTGGTAATTGAATAACCCTAGTTGCAATTTCCAATGCCTTGGTAACTGAATAACCCTAGTTGCAGTTTTCAATGCCTTGGTAATTGAATAACCCTAGATGCAGTTTCCAATGCCTTGGTAATTGAATAACCCAAGTTAATGTTTTCAATCCCTTGGTAGTTAAATAACCCTAGTTGCAGTTTTCAATGGTTTGGTAGTTGAATAACCCAAGTTAATGTTTTCAATGCCTTGGTAATTGATTAACCCAAGTTAATGTTTTCAATGCCTTGGTAATTGAATAACCCGAGTTAATGTTTTCAATGCCTTGGTAATTTAATAACCCAAGTTGCTGTTTTCAATGCCTTGGTAGTTGAAAAATCCAGATAATATTTTCATTGTTTTGGTAGTTGACACTATGCGGTGTTGTTTTCATGTTTTCAATTCCACGACAGTTGAATGACCAGATTTTTTGTTTTAATAATCTTGACGGTGTAAATGACTTGCGGTGTTTTCAATGTCCTAGTGGCTTAAAGATTTGTTGTTATTTTCAATGGCTCGGTAGTCGACAGTAACTCAATAGTGTTGACTTCCTGATTTACTGCTACAATTGCCTGGTAAATAAGTTGGTTAAGTTCTTTCCTCCAGTCTGTGAACTGGCCCGACTCATTTCAATGATATATGTAGCTGTTGATTAGTTCGACTTGTTATTCTTGACCGGAGGGAATGACCTAGATTGAACTTATTGGTCGAACCTCTCCAGATCGATTCTGATTGCGTTGTCAGTTAGTGGTCAGCATTGACCATCCCCGATAAGGAGCTACTAAATGGACACGTCCTTCTTTTGAATGGGAATGGACGCATGTACCAGACAATTGTTACAATTATAACTACCCAAGACAATCAACACCTCGACACGTGTTTAGTCTGTGGGTCTTGTCCGTGCCATTGGACACAAGGACACACCTCGGGGTTATTGAAGGATACAGCCAGTAATTGAGTACTATAAGAATGGGTTTCTCTTCAATACAACGCATGGCCACGGACAGATTTCTGACCCTCATTAAATTAAAGTTATCCTTCATCCGCTCATTATCTATTTGCTGCAAAATGTGCCATAAAAATTAATAAATTAGTTGCTTTCCAAGACGACCTCTCAACTTTGGAAAATACCACACATCTCTTTATCATATATAACTACAACACATTTTATATAAATCCAGTCACATATAGAGGAAACCGGAACTACAGTACATTTTATATAAATCAGTCACATATAGAGGAAACCTGAACTACAGCACATTTTATATAAATCCAGTCACAATTGTTAACAGTTTTCGAAGAAAGCAACTTCAAAGTTATATCCACTGCCTATACATACTCTGCATAGTGTAGGTAACTTCAAACTTACAATTAATTCTCGTAGCGAGTCAAATTTCCAGTCTTTACATTCCTACATAGTGTAGACAATGATTGTGTTATCTTCTCGACATCTTTTTTCCTTTGTCATTGTTGAATTCTGTATATTGAATGCTTTAGAAGTACATTAGAATGGTCGGCATGTTTTGTGTGTTTGTGTTAGTTGGGTGGGGGGGCTATATATATTAGTCTTTTTAACGTATAGTGATATGTTTTGGCTACAGTTTGTGGAAACTACGTATTTGATCTAAAATTAGACAATCGTGACATTCGCTTCCTGAAATTGCGAGATCGAAAATTGCGTTCCCTTAATTATAGTCTTGGTAGAAATAAAGGGTCTCAACTTTCGTATAAAAGGACCGAGTGTCTTTGGTTTGACCCGAAATAAGCTCATTAACTAGTATATTAAAAATCATCGCTTTGAACACGCTATGTTATAGTCTTTATATATTACAGTTTTTTTATATATATAACAACTTTATTCACTACCTAACTTATTCTCCATACAAAATAAAACTACTTGATACAAAATAACATTGATTACTAGCACCATTGGCTCTGACGACATCTAGCCAGTCTAACAACTAGAAAGCGTACGACCAAACACTTGTGGTCAGTAACGATTCACATTATATTGATTGCGGTAGATCTGATGGAGAACCATGGCGATTCAATCCCAACAATGTTTTATCTGGGTGTTTTCGACACAATAGCCCTACATGAATTAAACTACGAATTGTTATCCGCCGCTTGGTCAGCTTATTGTGATTGGGGAGTTTCCGGGAAATGTTGTATCTCTAGTAACCAACATGGTCACTTCCAGAAAATCAATGGTGGTCGGTAATAAACGTGATTCTTATTGAAATGACAAGGAAAAGAATATCAAAATATGATCAAATTTATTGGAAATAAATTAACCAAACAAGAACTTGCAATGACATACTGTAGTTAAAAACTGAATAAAATCCATGGAAATACAGAAATTGTTAAATATGAATGATCTGAGTATGCAATTACAAAGTCTACGGGTTGAATTTCAATTTATAATGATTTGTTTGCTGAATGTACTAATATCGGATATCTGTTTGAATATAAACTACAGTCGATACACCATTAACCTTAACTAGATTCTACCTTAATTCGTTTTTATATTGTCTCTCTCACTTTAAAACTAAGATGTAAACTAAAGGTTTAGGCTCATTACCTAGTCCTGATGTCCTCCCCCAGTACCAGGCCTGAACATGTCTGTAACGCCCACCGTCATACAAGTCACCACACACCGCCCACGCTAACTGAAAATCATCTCCGAATAATCGATATCGAGTCTCTGATACTGTTTTCAATACCTCAGTAACAATGTGTTCGGAACTCATATAGGTAATATCGAGTATTCATTTAATTGATCTGAGTGGCAGTATTTTCACTTCTGAATTTTTTAGGTCAATTTTTTCGAAATATTATCGTTTTCATATGTTTATCCCCTTTTACACATTTCTTTTTACTCTTTTTCTATAACTAAAAAGTTTGTTCTAATCCTTGTTATTGTATATATTATTTTTTGTTTTAATATTTGCTTGTAAATACTTCACTGTTCACCAGAAAAACACCGGTCAATCTGGAGGTATCTTAGGCTTGGACTTGAATGTGGAGGCAGCTTGGGCGATGGGCTACACAGGAAAGAAGATCACCACCGCTATTATGGATGACGGTAAGTATTACTGTCTTGTTGTAGTCGATAGTTTTGATACATTTCAGCGGTGCCCCCCTCTATTTACTCTATTTCTGTGCTATCGATTTATACACAGCGCTTTCCTGCATCACTTATATTTGGTTTGTCATAATTCCTTACACAGGAGGGGATTATTCAGTTATTCTACCCACAATCTGGTTAAGATATGAGGACGTAGAAAAACCCAAAGGGAAATAAAACGTTTTTAGACAGGGAAAGCAAGCGCAGTTTGCAGAATATGACCGGAGATAAGTTATTAGTTCCCAGGCAATGAAACACCCACCATTCGTGTTTGGACTGTGTTATACATTCAGAGTAACTTATATATATAAGATTAACAAATACAATATTGGAAATTCCTTAAAGGGACAATTCACTCAGGCTAAATCTTTTACATAACCAAGAAGCAAAATATGGCATAAATGTATTGTTCTACATTTCTTATGAAACATATAACATAAGATATTGACAAATTCCACGTCATTGTTTAGTAATTTAATTGATACCGTTGTAATTACAAATCGTTGATCAATACGATTAAGCAGGTACAATATGTACGCTGTACCAATATCCGAGCCAAAGTCACGCACGTGAAACAAATGAACTACATAACCACTGTGGAGGTGATATAATGATTTTTTAGGCAAAACAGTTCACCTAATAAGGTAAACACACTTCTGTCAGAGCGATTTGAGCAGTTCTAGACAAATGTAGCATTACTCTACGAGTAAGGGACTGGGTTCGGCATACAAGATATTCGTCCACAATGTGTAATGGCGGACAGCGAGTGAGTTTGAACATTTCACACGCATTTCACCACCATGGGATTTTCTGACATATCACAGTAAAACCGACTGATCTAATTTCCATTAGAACTGGGGGTTTTCCGATATATATACAAATTTTAATGTTATCGTAGAATGAATTGTCCCTTTAATTACAAAAAGAAAATGAAAAAGTCCATATTATTAAAGGTTTTTAACATGACTTGAATGAATTCGATTTCCTGTTTCTGTATAGAAATGGAATGAGTTTACAGTCCTGTATGTTGTTTTCAATCTTTTTCGATTTGTTAATAATGCTTTTTTCGTTTAAATTTAAATGGTTCTGTTGCAATTGAAAATTTTCAAAGCAGAAAACCATCACTGACGCCACAGCTATTGTTTATATAAATTACTAACATGTAGGGCACACTTGATTTACGCTGCACGGCGTATACATGAGTCGCGGTGACGTGCAATATTGATGTGGCTGGGTCGATTCTGTAATGACGTCAGAACTTTTAGACCATTCATCTGTGAGAGACGGTTACAAATAGCTCAAGGGTATTGTAAATACAAAACAATCACTTTTCTCTATACATCACAGATATTGTGTTGTTTCAATCGATTTTTGAAGTATTAATTAAATTCTAATAAACAGGAGGTATCATTCATCTTAGATATAAATCGTGAATGTATTCTACCGGATCTCATCAATCTCGTGTCTGCTATAATTCCATTTTAACTAGCATTTTGTTTGCTGTGGCAGTTTCGCATTCACTATTGGGTTTCTTCGATGTTTGTACCCAATCAGTAATCAATGACACACGTCTCCATCGCATGCTAATCAATGACTTCAGCAACGCCATTGTGACTAGTAGGCGACTATATCATAGCTTGATGTCGGAATGAATAAGTATAAGCAGTACTGTAATATATATGAATTATAAGCATGATGCTGATGTTGGAGCTAGGCTGATAAAGCGACGGTACGATAAATGTGATCTACGAAACATTCATCCTCAGATCCGCGTAGATTTGTTCTCAGACGATTTCTAGTACGTCTTCTTGTTCTTTAGGCCGTAATAGAATAATTCCTTGTGTATTGACCAAAACATTATTTAGTCATTATTCTGTTAAATGGCTGTAAGATGACAGGAGAAAGCACTGGTATGAGAGGTTAGAAGTCGGTAGATCCAGATTGATCGATCACTCTGACGTATAGGGTGGCAGTCTTTAATCTGATGAACGACAACAATGTCCAGAACAGCTAACGGCCGACATATTGAACATCAATCAAAATGGATAAGTGTCCGACAAATTGTGACAAATCGACATCCAATTTCGTTACTAAGGCCAAATGTCGCTTAATTTCATTTCGGCATTGCAAAAGCATCAAAAGGGCGAAATCGGTATTGATATACGTGATTGTGTGGTTTGTAGTGTATTTGGAGTCTGGCTTATCGTACTCGCTTATCGGTACCATCAAGTCAGCTAATGATAGGAAACATTACCAATGAGGTTTTCTTAAATCTCCATACCTACTCGCAATTTGCAGTACACGCCACGCTAGATATTTAACATGCTTCAATTGTTACGATTTCTAATTAAAGATTAACTCGGTCATCCCATGAAAATTGTTTTCATAACAGTCGCATATAAAATCGTTTGTAAATGGTTCGATAATCAAATAGCATTTCCAAAGCACGAGAACTTATTGCTTGCTTATCTTAAGTGAATGCGAGTATAATAGAGATGTACCTGATAGAAGGCTTTATTTAAATTTAGCCTGTGTTACATACTGGGGCAGGATTCTAATCATACTGCCCGTATCCGGAGTAATAACATTCTAATGACAACGAGGCTTTATCCTGTACAATTATAATCCTTTGCTGTTTTTACAGGTATTGATTATCTGCACGAGGACCTAAAACACAATTACGTAAGTAATTTAATTAGTGACAGACTGATGAAAGTGTATCTACCAAAACCATCACAATGTTAACGCGATCTCTATAGCACCACCCAATAATGGCGGGCGGCATCAGATAATCTAATAAACCTCTGGCCACACTGTGTGAACAATCAAACAGGAAGCACACGGATATACAATAGTTATATTGATAACTTATTAATCGATCAACAAATAAACCGTACATATCAAAAGTGGAAGAAAACTTTCTTTTACGTCTGTATGATATTCAGTCCAACACTTGGAAATCCTTTTCGCAGTGGCTCCTGTTTTCGACCTTGATTCATTTTGAAAGAACTTCATTAGAAGCGTTTGCATGACCTGCTTTTAAAGGTAATCACTGTAATTTTGAATCTTCTTCAGAACGCCGAGGCCAGCTATGACTTCAGCAGTAACGATCCGTACCCATACCCACGATACACTGACACGTGGTTCAACAGGTGGGTAAGAATAGCAATACCTGGCTTCAGAAGTTTTAATATGAAAGCCGTACTCACCGAACGAACACGAACAATATTAAATAATTAATTTTCTCTTTGTTACTGGCTTTCTGATTGGCCTATTCATTTTTTTCATTCCACGATGAAAAAAAAATCCGAGAATTGCGCGGAAATCCCGACGTTATCGTGACGTCACAATAGAAACATTGACGTTGCGTATTGTTTTGGAAAAAATAATCCCCTGGAAAAAATATATAGAATCGTACGTGTAAACGTATTTCATTTTATAACTAGCCTGGAAAATTAATTATAAGCATTGAAGTCACTATTTTTTAATTTCATCGGGTTATGAAATAAATTGTGTTTGCAAACTTTTGTGAGAATCCGCTACGCGGATTCACACAGTTTGCAAAAAAAAATTTCTTTCATACCCCGATGAAATTAAAAAATAGTGACTTCAATGCTTAAATAAAAAAAGAATTAAATCAAATGACATTTCAATAACGACATACTGATTTGAAAATAATAAACAAAAATACAATCATCACAATTACATTTTAACACAACTGAGTTTCCTACTTTTCTGCTCCTATGTTTTTGTGTCCAGTCACGGGACCCGATGTGCTGGAGAGGTGTCAGCTGCCAGGGATAACAAAGTCTGTGGTGTCGGTGTGGCGTACGACTCCAAGGTAGCAGGTATGTACAGCTTCTTCCAACTAACTCTACTGTCTATTTTCAGTATAACTAGGGATATTGTTAAGAATCAATGTAAATTTTGAGTTCGCTTATAATTATCTATCGCGTTATCAAAAGAGAGGACTTTTATGAACACTAATATGAAGCTTCTAACAAATTAGAAATCAAGGTTACAACGCCCCCATCTTTTCGAATCGTTATGACTCAAATCATTGACATTATTTGGGTAAGGACTTTTAATTAAGAATTCCAGTATGGCAATATACTAATACATTACTCTTTCTGCTGTTAGCATAAAAACTAGGTAGTATACAAATACTCGAGACAATTATATATTGTGTCTTAGCAATCCTGAAATATCTTCAAATACACCAATGTTCTCCATAGACAAATACACCAACTTCTCCATAGACAAATACACCAACTTCTCCATAGACAAATACACCAATCTTCTCCATAGACAAATACACCAATCTTCTCTTTAGACAAATTTCGCTTAACTAATGAAATAATGTTATCCGTGTGACAGGCCTACGGATGCTTGACCAGCCTTTTATGACAGATCTAATCGAAGCAAATGCCATGGGACATATGCCCAACGACATCGACATCTACAGCGCCTCATGGGGACCAACAGATGACGGCAAGACCGTAGATGGGCCACGCAATATGACCATGAGGGCCATTGTCCATGGCGTCAATGAGGTAACGATAGCAGTACTTTCTAGTGTAGCTGTGTTTAACACCACGGTGGTTAGATCATTTCAATAGTATATATAGACGTTTAGGTACTCACACTGGAATACAGTAGTGTTTGGAATGTCTACTGAGAGTACAATCTTCTCATAAGATTATGGTTAACACTAAGTTATACCAGCATTAGAAAGCTTAGAGATTTTAGATATATGGTTTTTATAAAGGATCAATTTTCATTTCGGGGTTTCTATGTAAAGGATTTCACTACACCCAAAAGCCAGCCATTTGTTGCTAACATTTTATAAAAGCAATTTTGCATTAAGCAATATCCCATTCCTGAATGAATAGCCATATAATCAGTCTTTGCCTTTAACATCTTCTACCATCTTGTTATTCCAGGGACGCCGAGGTCTCGGTAATATTTACGTATGGGCGTCTGGTGACGGCGGCGCGGATGACGACTGTAACTGTGACGGTTATGCGGCGAGTATGTGGACTATTTCTATTAACTCTGCTACTAATGATGGACAGACAGCTGGTTACGATGAGTCGTGTTCGTCAACTCTCGCCTCTACATTCAGTAACGGCAAGAGTACGCTACGTGACGCTGGCGTTGTAAGTACTGTAACAAACTCTCCTTCCTCTCCACTCCACTCCACTGTCAACTCGTTGACCACAACAGTAACTGGTGCCACAAAAACATTGATTTTCCGACGTTATCTTGATCAGTTTAATTAATCTATCATGAGGTTTAAATTCAAAAATCAAGACTTTCTCTTGAAAAACTTGAAATTAAAAAAAAATACGCTTAATGATACGAACAGTAAAAAGTCCTTCTCCATTGTCTATGCTTATATATATTGGATGTCACTGTTACTGTTATCTAACACTTGTAGGCGACCACAGACCTCTATAACAACTGTACCACCACTCACTCAGGAACGTCCGCCGCCGCACCGGAAGCTGCTGGTGTCTTCGCTCTGGCCTTGGAGGCAAAGTACGTATGGCTTTTCTGTTACCACAGATTATTCACATCTTTGATAGAATTTAATATGTATGTTCTTTTTTAAATATTCATGTTTTTTATTCGATAAGATCTTGACATAAAACCTCTTGATTATGGCAATCATTTCATAGATTTATTACGTGTGAAGAAAAAAAACCCATTTGTTCAGTATCTAAATTCTTGAACAATCAAATAGCATTATCCTTTACTATTTTACAATAAACAGATAGTATCGCAAATCTGACATTTGTCCCCTTGTCAACCGATCAAACTCATTTCAAACTTAATCCGCCCGTGTATCATCGAGGAAAGTTCCCCATGTCCAGCACTACCTGTATCATATTGTAGACGGATTAAATGTCATTTACTGTTTCGTCCGATATCAATCCTATATTGCGCCATGGCTACAGATGGGATTGAGATGGAATACGTTTGCATAAGCCTTTCTTGTTGATTCTGCGGTGGCGTGTATCGGAGAGATCAATGAATGTAGCGATAATCCTCTCCGCGATTAGGCGCTATTGTGATGACACAGGATGCAGTTGCCCAGGTCGGCTTCCTGCCGATAATATTGATTACCCTTGCTCAATGTCCAATTACGTTTCTGACAAGTCCGTAATGGTATAACGCCTTATCTAATGTGACACCTTTAAAGGGAACGTTCGTCCGTTCCTATAGTCCTCGGAGTTACTGGGAATATCTTGGGAAATCAGGAGCCGGCCATGCCTCACTTTATCCTATGAAGAGTCCTTAGAATACACGTCCAGACGGTCAGTGGTAGACTTCAGAGTTAACAGAAATAGTTACAAGATACGGAAGTTCGTACTTATGAAACATCTTTAGTTCCCCGTTGTAATGATGTCTTAAGATATGATCAGAAAGGTTTCGATGTGTATGCTTTTGAAAAGTCAAATTCCGCTCAAACAGACTCTGATAGCACTGCTGTAAACACTTGAAAACACAATTTGGTGACATAAATATATTCCGAACCTGGTCACCTATTTCTTGAAACGTACATTCCTTTGCATATTTTGTCAAAATTTACAAACTACAAAACATATTAGACGGATACATACACACTTTTGATCAACTTAGTTCTGTTGAACCGTCCCAAAGGGGTGATTTATACGCATGTGCAATACCAATCGATTCTTCGCCATTGAACATTTGTGATGCGTCGCTTTTCAGTCGCGGAGTGTCTGTTAACGGATATCATTGATAAATTCTAATATTGTAAAAATGCAGATCAAACTAGTTAAATCGCATGCTGACCACCGTTAGATTATCATTTACAGTGTAGCAGAAATTCAGATGTGCGACGATAAAAGATGAACAAAAATCTAAAGGAAATAACCGTTTCCAATTAAGTCTTCACTGGTAACATGAAATTTTACACTAGGATCAGCATAACTGATCCTTTAACATAAAATAAAACTTTACACTATGATCAGCATTACTGACCCTCTAACAAAAAATAAAACTTTACACTACGATCAGCATTACTGACCATTTAACATAAAATAAAACTTTACACTACGATCAGCATTTCTGACCCTCTAACATAAAACAAAACTTTACACTAGGATCATCATTACTGACCCTTTAACATAAAATAAAACTTTACACTACGAGCAGCATTACTTACCTTTTAACATAAAATAAAACTTTACACTACGATCAGCATTACTGACCCTCTAACATTAAGTACAACCTTACACTAGGATCAGCATTACTTACCCTCTAACATAAAATACAACTTTACACTACGATTAGCATTACTGACCCTTTAACATAAAATGAAACTTTACACTACGATCAGCATTACTAACCCTCTAACATGAAAAAAACCTTTACACTACGATCAGCATTACTGACCCTTTAACCTTTTAGTAATTTCTATAGTAAATCGTATTTGGTGAATCGATTATCACTGTGAAATCGTCTAAGCTAATCAGTTAAAAACGCTTGTAGAGCATCAGAACTGAGAGTTAGTGTACCATTACTAGCTTGTAGCATTGAATTAACCTTAGTTGTTCCTAGAGTTAGTGTTTCATGTATGCTTTTAAAAGACTTGGAACTGAGATTTAGTGTTCGCTTACCAAAATTACATCTTAACTGGGAGAAGTGTCATTTTCATAGAATCAACTGAGGATAAATTATTATTATTACGCCAATATCGACTCGAAATAAATGCAGGAATTTATGTCCACTACAATACAAGTTATAAATAAGGTGTTAAAACTCGTTTTTCTGTAGTTATGCAGCCTCACCTTCTTAACAATGAGCCACAAAATGTCGATTTTTGTAATAATAGTGGCGTTAAAAGACAATTATATAGAAATGCCATCCAACTCTACCGCTCTCCTTCCATGACATTTTCTATAGCATTTTTTGTCGACGTAGAAGTTTTATGTCTCCTGGAGCGGAATATAGAATACTGGCGACAGAGCTGGAGGCGCACCACTATGTACGATAGAAGCCTTGTGAGGTCAGTTCCACAGCAAGCCCACTCCTATATATCACTCCACAGTCTACTGGCTTTATCGGAAACCCTTCGTGGCCATCATATTGAAAGCCGTACACAGGAGTTTAGTAGTCGTTTATCGGGCTTCAATATCCAAACGCTGTCATTAACTATCCATATTTCATCTGAGCAATCCCAACACAGAGTTGTCCTACCACGTCCATGGTGATCGAAGATGTCACATAACTGGCTTTACCACGTCCATGGTGATCGAAGATGTCACATAACTGGCTTTACCACGTTCTTGGTGATCGCAGATGTCACAAAACTGGCTTTCACACTTTAAGTAACATTTGAAAAATTATTGGATACAGTAAGGAACTGATGTTTGTCATATTGATATGTCTGAGCAGACAAGTCTTATAAAGGGACAATTTGGTCCAGGGGTGCATTAAAATTGCGCTAATTAATTAAACCTTTCTAATAACAGTTTTTAACATTATAACCTGCCGCAATTGTCTACTGTGATCAATGGTTGCAGTGCGACGAATTGCTCACTCACCGCCATTTTTCATATTGATGATTATTACGTCTTGTATGCCGAGCCCGAACATTCTAGAATTAATCAAATCATTACTTAATTAATAGTTACTTTCTCCAATAAAAAGACTCCCAGGCTAACATAACGTTACCAGGTGTCTATTATGTGGACTATCCTTACTTACGAGGCCTGGTCTTTACGTAAAGTAGTTATAGAGGGATTTTCAATTAAGATATAATCATTTATCTGACTTTGTGTTTCAGTCGTAACCTGACATGGAGAGACATGCAGCATCTGACTGTCCTTACCTCCAAGAGAAACAAGTTATTCGACCCGTACCAGAAACACCACTGGAAGTATAACGGCGCCGGACTACTGTTTAACCATCTTTTCGGATACGGGGTGTTGGATGCCGCTGCCATGGTGGATCTGGCTAGACAATGGAAACCTCTGCCAGAACGATTCCACTGTACAGGAGGAAGTGTCACCAAGGACATGTACGTCTATCACCTTATTTACCATATATTACGTCCTTTTCGTTGTATGGAATATTCTCTTGTCGCACAGATTAAGGTTACCTTGCTCAGCCTCATTTCGCATAACATCACCATGCTAATTTCAAAAACGATGTCCTCTCACCCGGTAAAAAAATTGTTGTTCCTGTCAAGGTTTCTTGAGGACCAAAGAAGGATATATCTTGTTATTTTGCGAGAGATAAAATGAAAGATCTTTTAACGTTTTAGTTTTAATGTTTACTGTCTGTAAACAAATTAGTTATCCCCTTTTTCATCTCATGGCAGTTAAGGTGATGGGGATAAGTTATGTCGCCTAGTACATGCTTTGCATTTACCCGTTGTATCTAGCGCTACTTTTAAGATACTGATATTATCATGCATTGTACACTGTAACCCTGGTCAATAGTAGCCGCAATACTCTTTAGCTCGATCGGTTGAGTCAGACCAAGAGGTCCCGAGTTTGATCCCTGGCAGAGGCAATGATTAACTGTATAGTAAATCTTGTGCCTTCTTACACATCATTGTCAATACTTTCAATAATTGAAAAATGTTATTTTGCTGTTAAATTGAGTTCATTAATACCCTCCTCAAATGACAGTGATCATTAAAGGACCTTTTGACTGAGCAGAAAATCAATTGAGGCCTTGCTAGTGGTTCTGAATTCAATGTTGCTGACAGACTTGGTTTCAATCACAGTATTAAATTATCTCTCAAATCTCGTGTTTCTGTTTGGTCCGATGAAGTGTAGAATAAATCGCATGAAAGCCGCCATGGTAACCTTCTAGTAGGCTCTCAGACGGTATCTTTACAGCTTCCGATTACTGCAATGTCGAGAGTGCTTCCGAAGTGAACCGTACATTTCAAATAGAGATTCTCAAATAAAGATGGATATACGATTAGTGTCCGTTTGCAATTGCTCCTTGTGAGACAATAAAACAATATTGTACACTACCACAAAGCCCAATTCCCCCAGACATAAACTCCCACAGTTGGCATGTCATGTGATTTGTCAAAGGATAGTATCTGTACATTCCGATGGTTTAGTCCAATAAAAGCCCGTGGCTATTACGCAACGTTTGGTGATTGTAGATGCATGAGTAAAAGGTGTCCTTAATGCGAGTATTGAACGAGTTGTTCACTGTAGTATGAACGTTATATAGCTTCATAATGATAAAACAGTTATCAATCAATAATGTTTCAACTAATACATATAGATTTGTTCGGATGGTTTCCGCTATTTACATGCACTTATATCGTTTCCGTCGGAGTTCAAACTATCCCAATCAGAAGTTTGAAATTATCATCGAAAATTTAGATTAGATCCAATTGCTCAGTCAAACACTGTAGATCGTTAATAATTTCCATTTCATATTGGCTGGTCACAATAACAGGGGTATACTGCTTTTACATGACGCTTATCCAAACAAAGACATGCATGAGAAGTGAACTGCTTTTACATGACGCTTTTCCAAACTAAGACATGCATGAAAAGTGCACTGCTTTTACACGACGCTTATCCAAACTAAGACATGCATGAGAAGTGAACTGCTTTTACACGACGCTTATCCAAACTAAGACATGCATGAGAAGTGAACTGCTTTTACACGACGCTTATCCAAACTAAGACATGCATGAGAAGTGAACTGCTTTTACACGACGCTTATCCAAACTAAGACATGCATGTGAAGTGAACTGCTTTTACATGACGCTTATCCAAACTAAGACATGCATGAGAAGTGAACTGCTTTTACACGACGCTTAGTGAACTGCTTTTACACGACGCTTATCCAAACTAAGACATGCATGAGAAGTGAACTGCTTTTACACGACGCTTATCCAAACTTAGACATGGATGAGAAGTGAACTGCTTTTACACGACGCTTATCCAAACTAAGACATGCATGAGAAGTGAACTGCTTTTACACGACGCTTATCCAAACTAAGACATGGATGAGAAGTGAACTGCTTTTACATGACGCTTATCCAAACTAAGACATGCATGAGAAGTGAACTGCTTTTACACGACGCTTATCCAAACTAAGACATGCGTGAGAAGTGAACTGCTTTTACATGACGCTTATCCAAACTAAGACATGCATGAAAAGTGAACTGCTTTTACACGACGCTTATCCAAACTAAGACATGCATGAGAAGTGAACTGCTTTTACACGACGCTTATCCAAACTAAGACATGCATGAGAAGTGAACTGCTTTTACACGACGCTTATCCAAACTAAGGCATGCATGAGAAGTGAACTGCTTTTACACGACGCTTATCCAAACTAAGACATGCATGAGAAGTGAACTGCTTTTACACGACGCTTATCCAAACTAAGACATGGATGAGAAGTGCACTGCTTTTACACGACGCTTATCCAAACTAAGACAAGCATGAGAAGTGAACTGCTTTTACATGACGCTTATCCAAACTAAGACATGCATGAGAAGTGCATTTAGATTCGTTCCCTTTAGATGCTGATGGGAATACATATAGAAATAGACAATACTGGTTGTTAAAGGAACAATTCAGTCTAAGAGTACATTAAAACTTGCATATATTCGGGCAACAAACCCGTTCTAATGGAAATTAGTTTAGTTGACTTTACTGTGATATGCCAGGAAAGTCCACTGTAGTGAAATGTATGTAAAATGTTCAATCGCCATTACACATAGTCTTGTATGCTGATCCCTGACCCTTGCTTTTGTAGTAAAGATTTTTTGTTTCTAGATCTACTCAAATCAGTTGTATTAACATTGTTATATGAATGTTCTTGTCTAAAAATAATTTCATCAACTCCTTAGTGTTTATGTATTGCATTTGTTTAATGTGCGTTACTTTGACTCTGAAATTTCAATGGTATTAATTAAAATACTTAACAATGTTGTGGAATTTGTCACTATTTCGTGTCATATGTTTCACAAGGAATGTAGAACACTACATTTATGTCACATTTTGCTTCGTGGTTATGTAATGAATTAGCCTCACTGAATTGTCCCTGTAATGTTTTGGTAGTTGGCCTTACCTAATAGATCATAAGAGAATTCTACGTAATTGTAAGCATTTTAACACCTCAACGCTGTTTCGTCTTTTTTTTTTTTTTTTTTTTTTTATTTAAGGATTAAAGTCTCTTTCTGGTGGTTCTATCGAAGGATAAAATTGAGTAGGGTATCGATATTTAATAATTTATATTTACAGTCTTAACTATTATTTTCATAGCTCAAAATTTACACTTAATAGTGTTTATGGCATTTATAAGACTAAAATTGGATTATATCGTTTGGTTCCGACGGGCATTTGGAACAGCCACTCGAAGTGGCGGAAATTCCCGCCAATTTATCAATGAACATACAAATAAAATGAGTTCCGTCTGATGAAGCCTATATCTGGTGTTTTCCCTGTATGAAACTATAAATTGTTCTATTTATCTGTTGTCAAAAACACCATGGTGCAAAGCAGTTTGGTTTTAATATTTTGCTTAGTATTATTACACACGCTTACACAATTCATAATGTGGCAGGATATTTAACGTAGTTGTGACGCGGCGTCCGTTTCAAACCGCCTGTGTCAAGGAGGTGTGACAAACAGAGAGTTTCTTCAATGTTGTGATCACTTGAGTTCTACTTAATCAGTCCACGTTTGAAATTACTTGAATACATGGATGTTTACATAGTTTCATGTCGTTATTTCCGGATTTTGGAGATTTCCAAATGTATCGGACGTCGTTTCGAGGAACATGTACAAACACAGGTAGGCCCACTAAGTACTGTAAACATTTACCGCTCTCAAAATGTTAGCTTATAGACCTCTATTTATATTACTTTTTCAAACACTTCAATAAATATTAGAGATATCTATTACAAGTATTGTAAAGCTACAATTGTAGGATTCCGTTTCATTGATATTTCGAAACACCCAAACGTACATTGTGTAGCTATCGCCGATTCACAGTAGTCGAGTAGATAACGTACAGTAAAGGACTTGTCTGTCCCGCGAGGTGAACAAAAATGCATTTTCGTGCTAGGCCTAGGTCGTTTTGGTTAAACTTATCCAACTCAAAGACTGATGTTATCCTGACATATTTTATTCATTTGCGTACAACCAAAGATGTTAAAAATACAAATAGGATCATCCAACTCTACCGCTCTCATCCTGGATGTAGATCTACATGTTGTAGCGAACAACACAGACTCACCGACACACATGGATTCGGGAACAAAACAAAGTGGCCGCGAAATCTGCAAACTTTCAAAATGACATGGGATTAAACTTATTGTGATGGGGTTGTGAACAGGTTAGTGTTGATATATGTGAAGAATAACATCTTATTGTATTATAGGCGCGGTGACACATGCAGACAATGCCCAGAACAAATTTTACAGAACTTTTACCGAAGGTGGTGAACATTTTGGCCAGCGATGCATTTCATTCCTGGTGTTTTTATATAGTATAAAGGGATATTTTTTTATATATGTATACTATATATTATTGACAGAACGTCAAACTCCTGTGCTCAAAGAGACACGGTAGTGACATAAACAATGTAACTTTTCTACATTTGTATTTACACACGTACATGTATATATGTGTTGAAACATATTTTGATACCTAGTCGTACATGTTCATCGAACGTACGTTCGGTACTGAAAACACCAAAAGTTTCTGATTTTGACCATCATAAATTCATCCGCGCGGCTCCAAATTGCGCGTGACATTCTCAATCTATCGAGAAATAAAGTTGAGTAGCCTTTGGTAGAAATCAACGGGGTTTGTACTATCAATTCACCACTGACTGTAAATATTAGTTTATAAAAGTACAAGATAATTAGATCTTTTAGAATGTTGTGCACCATTCAGCTGGTTAACGCTTATAGAGATACTGTTGTTTCATTTATAACAGGAAGTTTGGCACCAACGAACCAATCCAGATGCACATTGACAGTGACGCATGCCACGGGAGTGATAACGAGATCAATTATCTAGAGCACGTGCAGGCGTTCGTAACCCTTAAGTCTACCTATAGAGGAAATGTTGTGATCTTTATCACTTCACCAACGAACACTACGTAAGTTTAAACCTTAATATTTATGCAAATAACAAATTTTATTTAATATGACATAAAAAAAAAAGTCAAAATCAGTGTCTATAAAAATGAACAAAAGAAAAAAAAGTTAATGAAAACAAATTAACATCTCAGAAAGGCCACGGGAGTGATAACGAGATCAATTATCTAGAGCACGTGCAGGCGTTCGTAACCCTTAAGTCTACCTATAGAGGAAATGTTGTGATCTTTATCACTTCACCAACGAACACTACGTAAGTTTAAACCTTAATATTTATGCAAATAACAAATTTTATTTAATATGACATAAAAAAAAAGTCAAAATCAGTGTCTATAAAAATGAACAAAAGAAAAAAAAGTTAATGAAAACAAATTAACATCTCAGAAAGAATAAGAATTGGAATATGTATATGATTTGTATAAAACCATCATTGCAGGAATATGTCACGACGATAAGGAGTAATAAAGTTCTATATGATTATTTCAGTTCCATGATCCTGAGTCAGAGACCTAATGACGACGACCATAAGAATGGCTTTACCCGCTGGCCCTTCATGACTACCCATACCTGGGCTGAAAACCCTAGAGGACGCTGGAAGCTCGAGGTAACACTTGTACCCGGCAAGAACACCAATGTCGACACTGGAACATTCTTCGAGTGGACCCTGATCTTCCACGGATCACGTGACGCACCCTACAAAAACCAAGTCGAAGACGAGATGAACCACGGGAAGCTGTTCAAGGTGAAGAGAATCCACCAGGAGAAAGCCTGAGGAATGGACAATAAACTACAAACCAAGCTCGGAATCTAATAGTCGGATTTTACATGAAATAGTGTCAGTTTTAAAGGTATATAATTTAAAAAATTCGGAATAATGTTAAAAGGAAAAAAAAGGTCTGTTTAATTAAATCGATAAAAAGAATTGATCATTAATTATTTCATCACTAATATACTAACTGTAATCACGATAAATTTACAAATATCAATAACTTGCAAACACGAAGCACTTATTGCTGCTCGGAGCAAGTAGAACGGATAAATATATATTTTTATATGAAATGGCAAAATATGCAATTATTTTGGATGATTATTATAAAGATTGAATCGCTTCGAGAACCAATATTTGCTTTGTGACGTGACACGGATATGCATTCCTGAATGAAATTTCCATCGAGATATTTCTCGGTAGAAAATGATTGGAATCGCATAAAAGAATGACTGTAGGTCGACAGTTTACTTAGATATTTAGCTGTAGACCCGGTTCAAATTAGACTACTACCGACACAAGTTACCATAATGACGAAAATTTACAGTCTTCCGTGTCCTCAAAGTCTGGTGCCTTGGTACTGGAGAGTCTTGGAAGAAGTTCAATGTCTCGGTAGAATTCTAAAACTATTACAAATGGGCTGAGTGCCATTTTATTCCCTTAGTACCTTAGTTCCCGAGTGTGTACTCGATGACCTAAGATGTCCTCAGTGTGACCATGTGGTATACTATGGTATTAAGGTATGGTAGACTAAGCCAGTTACTGGTCTACTGGGATCAATGTTTGTCTGGTGGTAACGCGGTGTTCGACAATCATACTGTTTGCAGCATGTGCATGTTAAAAATATACCTTTCGTAATGAGATATTTAGTTGTAGTCTTTGACATTTTAGAATTGTAACATGGTAAGTGACTTCCTTTACATCTTTAAGTAAGAGATAGGTTCAGGCCATGTCAAACAGTGATGGTGACAGAACAAGGAGTTACGACCAAACATCAATGATAAGGAGTCTCTTACATCAACAACTTCTAATCATTGTAATGTACAAGTGAATTATTACAAGTCTCCTTCGTATAATCGGGACTGGTGTCTGTTAATTCACATGGACAACTTGAGTTAGACCTTTCTAAATGTAATGTAGCCATGATTATCCACCTAAATATTAGTACGGCTATTGAAAGGCGCCGTAAAGTTAATAAGATTCTACATTATTTTATAAAAGAACATTTCTGGTTACAACTGTCATTCCGTTTGTACTGGGTAAACAAAGATCACCATGTTCTATCACCGATGGTGTTTAAAATTCAAATGATATTCTAAATGTCATGAAAAGAAATGATTTCTCAAATATTATATACAGTTGAAGTTTGGATGAGATAATTGTCGATATAAAAAAGCAATACTATCAGGTTAGTTTCCACTAGCTTTTAACAACACTTAATAGTAAAGGTAAAAGACATTTTTTCTCTGAAAAATATTAAATCGATATACAAAGGATAATTGAATTTTAACATGACATAAATACGCCCTCTCTATGACCTCTCTAATCAGACATAATACTTAGTAAAGATATTTAGCAAATCGTTCATTGTTTTAAATACATTAACGTTACCATATAAAGTTCATCAACTTTCTTTTGTGATACAGAAACCTGAAAGACTGACGTTTTTTCTTAACCGTTAAGTATTATTTCAGTGGTAATTTAAAAAAGAAATATATGAATATATTTTGCAACGCAGTTTCAAAGATAACAGTAAAATAACATTGAGAAACAATGGTTTTGGTCTCCATTACAAGAATGAACACTTTGGCCTGGTCAAAAAGGTATTTCAAAACAATTGTTTATACGAGAGGTTTTCACCGGTACAGAATGTGATATCATACTCATTTCATTGTCAATTTATTGTTTTTCCGTTGTTCTAATTTGTGATGAAAAAAAAAGAATTTTATATTTACACGTCTATAATGCAATCGGTTCTACATGTGATTTACATGTACATGTGATTTACATAGTGTCGTCGGCGAAGGTGGCGCGTGGTAAGATACATATCGAGAACAGATATCACTAATTTTGTTTATCAATGGCGAAACATTGAAATTTTTTTTTTTTTTTGTAACAGAGGCAATATACTAGCTTTGTGACACCAATGAATGGCTGATATAGGACCTGATAAATGCATGAGATCAATTTTCTGTTTATCAAAGCGATATTACATTGTTCGCTGCGTGGAAGCACCTTGGTAGAAGTGTCTGTGGCGGAGGTGATGCACCGAGTTGTAGAGATATAAACACCAACTGCATTACAGACGTGTAGATTGTGCGTTATGTTATAGTGTTATTTGGGATTCCACCTCAGGCCAACATGGCTTCAAAGGCCAGCTGCACTGGCTTATCTTTGGCATGGTATGGCCGTTTAAATACTAATAGAAAATTTACATGTTTATTAATTACTTCAATATTTAAAAAGCTTAAATTGTTTTTGTATATATGACAAACGTATAATTTGATTTCCAAATAATTTGTAAAACTACTTTTTCTAATTATATATTGGTATATTGATCTTTACCACCATAAACAATTAATAAACAGAGTGTGTGTAACTAATAAAGTGATATGAATGTGTACACAATAAAAAGGTATATTTTGTTGATTAATTTGAGAATATCCCAACTGTTGTAATGTTATGTTGCAAATAAAATTCGGCCAAAGTGTCTCGATTTTGTTTGTTGTTCTATGGTTATTACTTTGCTTTGTAGTTTGGCGGCATTCATTGGTTGACGAGAACAAATATGTAAATGTCTTCTTAATTTGACTCTTCCAAATTGCAAAGAAAAATCAATTTAATTAAGTACATGAAAACTTTCTTATTTTGTCAATTTTGAGGTATATGATATATGACGACTCCGACTAATACCGGTAAGTACATCGTAAGAGCTCGGTGGGGCCGCGGTAGCCGAGTGGTTAAGATGTCTAGACATATTACCAAAAGCCCTCCACCTCTGAGACGCGAATTCGAATGAAATGCGTGGCAGTTTCTGAGTTCTGACCACTGGTCGGTGGTTTTTCTCCGAATTCTCCACCATTTAACCTGACACGTCCTTACATGACACTGTCTGTTAATAGGACGTTAAACTAATAAACCTATAAACCCGTAAGAGCTCGGTCTGGTGCTATAGATTGTGAGATTTATTAAGTGTCCATAGTTTGTTCGTTATCGTTGGTTTCAGACTCTGAAAAACGTTCATTATTTGTAACATCTTTGACGGTGTTCAAAATGTCCAATTTTGATGAAGATACGTATAAACTGTTCATACATTACTACGTCTAGCTTTCTTGCTTGGAGACTGCAACAAAGCTCTATACACTGTAGGAAAAGTGATACCATTGCATGCGATACTCTACTGGATTATTCAGTCCAAAGCTGAGACTCTGCCCATAAACACGCCATACTGTTCCTGTCATTGGATGAAGCATTTCCTTAAACGAAACCTTAGTGAAGCTATTGTCAGATTCAAATACAATCGTGCTCATGACTCTTCCGATGCAAAGAATCTGTTATCTATTATCGCTATGTACACTCACAAATAACCGAATCTCCATCTCCTTAGATAACAGTTGATTACATAATGGATTGAACAGGAAACCAGACAACTGTACGATAGGTTCGTGGGCAGTCAAATTTAAACCATCACGCCTAAATAGAACATAATGTAAGACCAGATTATTTGGTTTATTTGAACAAAGACGCCGACAACATCATTTGATTACGACCCTTTTTGTCCATTTCATGTGACGTCAATGTGATTTTCAGTTGTAATGAATATTCATGTGGACTGTTTCTGGCTATTTGGGCAGTGATATGTCGACTCTGGATAAAGGATCTATTATAACGTGAATAAAGAATTCCTCGGGAGATCTGCTAACACTTGAGTGATTTAATGGCTTTAAGCGGTCTGGTCGATACTCGGGGCCTACAGAGACATGACCGACGCAACCACACGTGTGTCATTTAGGTAAAGACTGGAATCAAGTGACGTACGACGTTTAGAAGCATCAACAGGCGCGTGCCACAGTGACGCCCCGACTGTCGGAGGTGTTTGGGTGACGTTAGAGGTTGTTGTGTTTGACACATAAGACACACTAGTTGGTTGTTTCCCACTGTTGTAGACGTCACTAAATGGTAAAGCGCTTTATTACGTTACAGATAATATTTTCTTTAATAATTTATTGCTATGTTTGGCAAACATATCCAACATATGTATTTGTTATGATCAAAATTTCAGTGAAATATTTACTCAGCCTCCAGCACATTTCTTTCTGTTGTATTTTATATATTTTATGTCGTTACAATATATCAATAAGATATTAACATTTGATATTTTGTAAAAGTCGTCTCGGCGTCTATCGCCAATAATTTGGGACCCAATACTGCATACATTTGGTCCATATAACAGTAATAATATGAAAGTTTGCACAAATGACAACAAGTCAATGATAAACAGCAATCATATGTGATTTTCATGAATACAGAAAAAACATTTAATGTATATTTTTTAGAACTAGAAACTCTAAAGCGTCAAAAGATTCGACTGTTCCCTGCGAACAGTTATACAATGCAACAAATATTTTATTGTATATTGCAAATGCGGGCGTGATTTGTTGTGCTAAATTGCGTTCAAAGAGTCAACAATTTGGTCATGTTGTACACTAGATTACCTTGAAGAAACCTACCCAATGTATGTGTGAACTACACCAACCTCCAGCAATACATATCAATACTGTTGGGGAATGGTAGATTCTTTGTGGATTTATACCAGAAAGGAAGGTTAAGAAATGTCGGAAATGAAAGTAAATGAAATAATTGTCATATTCTCATCAAAATGAAAGAAAAGCAAATTGTTCTGATCGTTTATCAAAACAAAAGTAAAACCAATGGGAAACTATCTGGTTAACATCATTATCTACCTTGGTATATATGACGAAGCAGGAACTCTTATTGATTTTACTCGTAAGTGACAACGAATTCCAATCGGAGCTGCACTCGGCCAATGTTATCAACTTTACATACTGAAGCTTCACTGGAAGACTAAACATGGTAAGCTAAAGCTGGGGATTACAGTTGTGTCTGGAAAGGACATGGCCACACACACCTTGGAACAACGCAGAGTCAGGAGTCATAAAACAGTAAAATGTACAATTCAAGGTAATGAAGGATCCACAAATACCTTCTCATATATGAACATTATCAAAGACCCATTGAAAGTTCATGAATTTCATGAATAATGGCGGCCTTCCGTTCCCGTGTGTAATTATGAAAATTGAGATATAAGCTTACAGTACAAAATTTAAGTAATAACGGTGATTAGCAGGTGCACATGTACACGTCTCATCGCCAGCGTCAAGGTAGCTAAATTGATGGAGCGTTCCGCTGGTTGTGGGGTCAGTGATCGGGCTGCATGTTACCACACAAGTTATATTTGGTGCTGTGAACCAACTTTATTGTAAAGTACATGGGTTGAATGTTTGACATAATATGGAATATCAACTCAGAAGGGAGAATATATCATGTCTGGACCTGTCGGCACGCCTCCGCCCCGAGTTTGAAGAGGTATGAAGGCAATGGTCGTGTATTTAAGATTAAATATTTGATACAGAATTTGTGGAACACTCAAGCGAAAGAGATGAGGAAAATACCATTCTTCACAGGTTCGATTAGTTTTTACTTTTTTTCCAGAATATTTTTAACACCTTGGGTCATTTTAGTCCGATCTATTGTTTATAGAGACCCTGAGCCAATGAACAGCTAAAAGCTTATCGGGGCAACCTCGCATGTAATGAGACAAACTGCGTGCTTACAAAGAAATCCTGACCCTATGTCTACGTTGTGATAATCCCTGTCTTTATCCGTTGAGCCAAAGAAGCGTGTTCCGTCAGATGAGAGACAGCTGTACAAGTCACATATATGGTTATAGACACAGACTGGCATGGTATTGAGCGCTTATAGCTGTGTGCCGCCATGGCAGTAACCGATAGCTCTTGGGATGTATTTCAGAAGCAAAAAGAACATGTTTACTTAAAAGAAAATGTTTATTTATTTGTAGATTTATATTTAAGTGTACAAATTTTAATACAATCCTGTCTACAAAAATACATTGGCATTTCTTTTGAATAGGTAAACTATAATTACTTCTACTGTGGTAGTAAAGCCTGTTTCTAGCCGACATGTCATCCCTCTTGTCTATACGAACTATTGATGGCCTGCTGGTTCTTATCACACTCTCCATTGGCTTGGGGACTCTGTAGGAACGGGTGCTCTTTGATACTAACGATATTCGGCCTCTTCTTGACATTGACTTCCATCAGTCTCATGATCAAGTCCTTAACGTCGGATGATAACTTCTTGTATCTGGAGAACCCTATCTTCTTCTCAAGTTGTTGACTGACCATCTTTTTGATATTCGAGTCGTCGTACGGCATGGAGGCGCACACCTAGATCAGACAATACATTGAATCTTATCTCTACTAGTAGTGGCAGGATTAAAAAGTAGCGACACTGTTCGCCAAACAAAACATCGGTGATATATCATTACGACCTTCTCATTAAATTGTTTCTTTTTGAAGGCAAACCTTCCACACACTTTCGTTATTGCATATTACGTCAGAAACACAGAATGTGGCCTTGGTATAAACATAAAGGAAATTACCATAATATATAGAATGACGCCCATACTCCATATGTCATGTGATGGAAGATGGTATGGAATTCCTTGAAGCACTTCCGGAGCTGCGTATGCTGCACTTCCGCAAAATGTCTTACTAACATCGCTGGGCTCGTACTGACGAGCAAATCCAAAATCGGATATTTTTATGTTATTCATGCAATCAAGCAGAAGGTTTTCACATTTCATATCTCTGTAAATAAAATACTGCATAAATAAATATTGTTATGAATGTTCAGACGTCGCGCACAATGTTCGGTCACTTTTATGTAACGTTATTTAATGTAAAAGACGTCATTATCTTATATAACATGACGAGCGCAATTGACGTCATTTCCGACATTCGGCAAACCTGCAAGACAAAGAAAAAACGCAATTTTTCGAATACTTTTTTGAATTTTCAGTAGAGATTTCGCACATGTATATTTGAGCAAAAACGTATTTTTTTATTATGAATAGAAAACATACTTCCTAATATAAAGTCATTTTTCAACGTCGTGAACTTGCGTGACAGAACAGTCAATTTAAAAATTTCATTTTGTGTCATTTCTGCAAGACAAAGGTTTTGTTCGATAAAAAAGTAGAACGACGTCGCAGTCTATATTTTCTGACATGTTATTAAAATAGAAGAAAAACGTATTTTTATATTAACAATTCATGTCTCTATCTCATGTATTAGTACCGTTTTGTACTGTGTGTATTTGTGTTTTTTCACTTTTTTGTCTTTTCTCTTCGGATCTGTCGATCGGCAAGTCTACAAACAAAGTCCACCATTTTGAAGTATGACGTCACAATTCATTATAACGAAATGATATCATGATAGTTCGTTTTTGGGGAATCTCTTTGTCAAATTTTACCGCCATGTGGTGTTCAGTATGACCACAGTGACACTTTAACTGAAACCGCATACAGGTGCGTGTTACATCTGTCGCGCCAAAAAACGTCATTTTCTCAACAAAAACACATCAATAGAAACATAAATATTACAAATATTTTGATAAAAGTCCTCCCGTAATTGAATAAATATATCCTTTCTGTTTTTCAATTTAAAAAAATAGTATTGCGCTTATATTATTTTACTGTTCAACGCTTTTTCCAATGAAATTCCGGCGTGACGTAAAAGTGACCGAACATTGTGCGTTATGTCTCAGCGCTAGGAGTAGAGTAAGAAATACAAAAACATACATGATGTACAAATAACGAAAAAAAAAAAAAAAAAAAAAAAACCCCACCCGCGATGAATCTAATTCGTCAAAGTATATAAAATCTATTTATAAGTAACAATAAGTGTTCAAGTAGCCTTCAAATCTTAATTAATTCGTACTATGACCATGAACAAATAAATAAACAATTGTAGCTTCCTAATTATACATGCACGTGATTGGAGTATATATGTAAACGCTTAAATAAAACTGACTAAAGTAGCAAATATGGTGCTAAAATAGCAAATTAACATATGAATCCCTTCCACCTTACCTATGGACTATTTTCCTGTCGTGGAGGTAGCCTATTGCGAGCACAATTTGTTTGAACATGACTTGGGCACGATCCTCCTGTAACGCACCACGAAGTTTGATATATTCTAAAAGGTCTCCGTGGCCTGCATACTCCATAACCATAAATACCTAGAAAAGAGAACGAATCTTGTTTAAATTATACACTCAGTTGTTTGGCTTTAAAGGCCCACTACCTTTCCGAAACGGCTTTTAAATTTTAGAATATGAATGTAGAACGAGATCCATAATTTTGTCACAAAAATTATCAACTTACCGTTAATATTACACGTATCATGATTTCTGAACAATTTGATTAAAATAAATAAAACGTTAATTTTAATAACGCGGGTCGTCTTATGTTTCCCGCCGTCGTCCTAAATACCGCGCGATAGTTGACTATCACTGCGCCAGACGGCAAAACAGCGAAATGACTCCACTATTTTCATATAAATACGAAGGAAATCGTGCATATGTTTGGTGTTTTAACCTCAGTTTCAGCCATCGGTATATATTTTCTGATGTTATCAAGGTGGTTAAGAAACCTTTATAGTTTGCTCCGGAAAGTTAGTAGGCCTTTAAGCATTTGCTTCTTTTGATTCGAAAACAATTTTAATGTAGAAATTATGTGCTATTGTACTATTCAATTTAGTGGAGATATATCTTTGCTGTTAGATGTCAGAGGAATAGTAGCACTGTCATCCCTGTAAATAAAACTTGAATCCCTGTGTAAGCTAACACTTAGGCTATTCTGCTGATCCATCGGGACAAAACTAACCATGAGGAATCTGAAGAGAAGTGAATCTAATATATTTACTGATTAAACAGTATAACAATAAATTACAAGATTTGATGGAAGAAGCCGCTCAGAAAAAACACAACAAACTTTTGATAATGGGAGACTGGGAAACATGGAATACAAGGAGAGAGAATACAGATTCTCAAGAATACAAGTTCATTCAAAAACTCCAAGACAACTTTCTTTTCCAACATGTCCAAGAACCAACAAGATGGCGAGGTCAAGACAATCCGAATGTCCTAGATCTTATTATAAGCAAAGACGAGCATTCCTTATCAGATATTGAATATCAAAGCTCTTTAGGTAAAAGTGATCATTGTGTACTACTGTTTAAGGTCATTTGTAAAGTAAAGGTAGCTCTACAAAGCAAGAAGAAAAAGAGTTATAAAAATGCCAATTATGAAAGGATAAACGAGGAGATAATTGATACCAACTGGGACGAAATAATTATGAACTCTAACAACATCAACGAGAATTGGAACTCTTTCAAAAGGGTGGTCAAAGAAATAGAAGAAAGCCATGTCCCTACAAAAATCATTAAAATAGGTCGGAACAACAAGCATAGTTTCCCAGCAGATACAACAACACTTGAAGCCATAAAAAAGAAGCATTCGTTATCAAGGAAGGCTGCAACTACAAAGGATATGAACGTGAGAATGGAATACAATAGGGTCAGAAATAAAGTGAGGAAATTAACACGCAGATTGAGGAAAGAATATGAGCACAATATAGCGAAAAAGGCAAAGTCGGATCCAAAAGCTACGTCGAAATCAGAGATTGGAGAACTATATGCAAAACCAGCGGACAAAACTTCAACTAAAGTTACATCAAATAAGGGAAAAGCAGAAGTGTTATGTCGGTTTTTTAGCAGTGTATTCATACAGGAATCGGACACGACGCCTCATCTGTACATAAGAGAAGCTGCCGAAGAGATGTCACAAATGAATATAGATCAAGAAGCTGTATCAAAGATCCTAAAAAATCTCAAACCGGACAAATCCCCCGGACTAGACGAACTCCACCCGATGTTCCTGAAAAACACCTCTGATACAATATCATATCCAATAACGAAGTTATTCAACCAATCAATTTCAACAGGAACTCTCCCGGATGATTGGAAAAAGGCTCGAGTGTGTGCCATTTTCAAAAAAGGAGATAAGTGTGAACCGGGAAACTATAGGCCTGTAAGTCTCACGTCAGTTGTTTGTAAAACACCAGAAACTCTAATAAGGGATCATATAGTAACATTTATGAGGAAAAACAAGTACTTCTCCAACAAACAATAAGGTTTCTTATCAGGTAGATCGACAACATTACAACTTTTAGAAGTTCTGTATAAATGGACAACTGCTTTAGATAAAGGTGACGTAGTCGATTGTATATACATGGATTATCAGAAAGCTTTTGATACAGTTCCGCACAACCGTTTACTGAATAAATTAAACTCATATAATTTCAACCAGCAGATGAAAACTTGGATTTCATCTTTTTGAAAGGAAGACATCAAATGGTAACAGTGAATGGCAAAAATTCCGATTGGACAAGCGTAACATCAGGAATTCCACAAGGATCGGTTCTTGGACCCTTATCATTTGTGATATTTGTTAATGATCTTCCAGACATAGTGCAGTCAGACGTATACTTATTTGCGGATGATACTAAAATATTCAAGGCTATCCGTGGCAAAGATGATGCTTTAGATCTGCAAAGTGATTTAGATACAATGTCGAAATGGAGTGAAACGTGGCTTCTAAAAATGCACCCAGATAAATGCAAACACATTAGGATACACAAACAGAGAAAAAAAAATCAATTGAAGAAAGTGTAGTGCCAAAACAATGGACCACAGCAAATGTTTGCCCAATACACAAGAAAGGATCAACAAAGGATCCAAATAACTGTCGTCCTATTAGTCTGTCATCTGTACCCTGTAAAATCTTGCAGAGGATAATACGTGACAATATCATGGACCACCTAAAGATCAACAATTTACTGTCACCAGAACAACATGGATTTACGCCAGGCAAGTCTTGCACGACACAGCTCCTGGAGGTATTAGAACACTGGACACAGGCCCTTGACAACAACAACAACGTCGATGTTATTTATTTAGATTTTAGTAAAGCCTTTGACAAAGTGTCCCATAGACTCCTCATATACAAATTAAAATCCTATGGAATTGGAGGCAAAATTCTGTCATGGATTCAACAATTTCTGTCAGGACTACAACAAAAGGTTATTATAAATGGAACAAGCTCCAAAACCAAAAAAGTAAAAAGCGGTGTACCTCAAGGAAGTGTACTCGGGCCCATACTATTTCTAATTTATGTCAATGACATCCCAGAGATAGTGAATTGTGTTACCAAACTATTCGCGGATGATACCAAATTGTATTCAAAAATCAACACATTACAGGACTGTGAAGAGCTACAGACAAATATTGACAGGATCTCCGATTGGACTGACCTCTGGTTAATGAAACTAAATAAAGAAAAATGCAAGCATATGGAAATTGGAAATATCCCCATTAACAGACAATACACCATAAAGGACGGCGACAGCAGAATACGACTTGGGAAAACCAACAGTGAAAAAGATCTGGGAGTCACAATAGATAATACCCTGAAGTTTACAAATCAAGTGAATAAAGCTTCAACAAAGGGAAACCAAATCATGGGTATCATTTTTAGAACTTTCACTTATCTAGACAACCAAACTTTTAAAACACTGTATAAGACTCTGGTTAGACCTCATTTGGAATACTGTTCTGTCGTTTGGTCTCCCTGGATTAAAAAAGATATAAAAACCATCGAAAACGTCCAACGAAGAGGCACAAAAAGACTAGTAAACCTCAAAGATCTCTCCTATCCGGACCGATTGAAGACCCTGGGTATCCCAACACTGGAATATAGAAGACTGAGGGCCGATATGGTGGAGACCTTCAAAATTATCAACAAAATCGATATTGTTACTAGTGAGAACATGTGTACTCCAATGAGACACACAGGTACAAGAGGTCATAATAAAAAAAACTCTACAAGAAACCTTTTCGTCTCAACTCGGCAAGAAATGTTTTCAGTAACAGGATAGTGGAGTCATGGAATTCTCTCCCTGTTGATGTGGTCAATGCTGAAAACCTGAATATTTTCAAAAATAGGCTAAACAAGCACTGGAAAAACCACGTCACGAAGTTTTCACCATCAACCTAGGAAAGACATTATATTATACTTAAACCTAGGACATGCTATTAAGGATTTAAGCAATCTTTTTAATATTTTACCATTATTGTAAATATCACTATACATCTTTACAAGCCGTTTGTGGCTTTCCAATGATGTTGGACTGATGAGAAACTGATGAGATGAGAGAACAAGAAACCAATGTGAGGAAATTATACAATACCAGCTCAATGGAAAAACACTGCAACATATAGACCAAGAAAAAGATATAGGAGTAGTTGTAGATTCCACGTTAAGCTTCGACAGCCATATATCAGAGAAAGTAAAAAAAGCCAATTCCATGTTTGGACTTTTGAGAAGAACTTTTCAGTTTATAGACATCAAATCATTTATTCCGCTATATAAATGCTTAGTTCGGTCTCATTTGGACTATGCTTGCCCCGTATGGGCGCCTTACCTACCCTACAGAAGCATATAGAAATGATAGAAAGTGTCCAAAGAAGAGCGACAAAATGTCTACCAGGAATGTCACATCTAGCATACAGTCAAAGGCTGGAGAAACTGAAATTACCAACATTGGCATATAGAAGAATACGAGGAGACATGATAGAACTCTTCAAAATTTTAGATGGAGTATATGACTCCAAATGTTGTAACATTTTATCTCTATGGAAAGATGCAACGGACCGCGAGAGCAGCAGGGGGCATAGGAGGAAGCTATTCCATACAAGATCTAAATATGAGGTTAGGAGAAACTTTTTTCACTAAGAGCTACTAAGATATGGAACGATCTACCAGAGAATGTAGTGATGGCGCCAAATATAAACTCCTTCAAACATGCGTTAGACAAACATTGGAATGAACAAAAACTCTTATACAACTACAAAGCCTTTATACATCATTAATTTATTATTATTACCGGATAAAATGTAAACTCTATATTTTGTATGAGTCTGGTATAGAGGACTTTACATATAAGTCCTGAACCAGAAATAAACTTATCTTAACTTATCTTATCTTATCTTATCTTAGTATAATTCAGTCTTTAGCTTAGCTGAAAACTTGGCAAGAATAATTAAAAAGGAAGAACATTGAAAGACCGCTCACAAGCGTGTCGCTTATCACGACCGGAAACAGTGCGGAAGTGCAAAATTTAATTTAAAAAATCGGTTTGCTTTAACAAAGGAACCCTATAATGATCAACGAAACCCAGAAGGAGTTCCATATGACATAACGCCAGGTCTACATCTTCCATCTATTCAGTGGGAGTTTTTGAAGGTCTATATAATATCAAGTTTACAATGTTATAAATTTCAAGACATGTACAGTAAATCAATCATCATTTTTTACCTCGGGAAAGCAATATGTATAGAACTCATAGTTATGAGACAACTGTTAAAACGTTACATTTTGAATTGTAAATCTATTTATTGTGTTATGGAATTTCATGGGGTGTCTGATTTTTTTAAGGTTTTAAATTGGTCTTCTGGTATCATTTCCGTTGGAATATTGACTTTATTACCTGTTAATGTTCGTGAAAACATTTTGACGGTGCGCGGGTGTTAATTAGTATAGCACTATCATGAAATAAAAATCTGCTTATGTTATATATACCGCAATAAGATGACACGATAGGAGACATTTACTGTGTACGCTGGACCTGATGGTTCGCCTTCTTAAAAGAAGAAACGGGATGAAAATATTAGTAAAATCATACCTTTCCGTTGAACTCTATAATTTCATACAATTTCACGACGTTTGGATGATCGACCATTTTAATAATATCCAATTCTCGAGGAAGGAACTTTTCACGGAAGTCTCTAGGCGCCTTCTTCCTATTGATTATTTTTACAGCGACTCTTGCGTTTGTTTTTGAAGAATAGGCGCTTCTAACTTTGGCGTAGGATCCCTCGCCCAGTAGGGCGCCGAGAGCATACCCGCTTTTCTTTAACTCGGCTACCTCATCGACCGTACCCGACATCATGGCCACTCTTTGCTTTTGCCAAACAACAGTGTAACTAAGCTATTACGTCATAAACATATTGGCTTATGACGTCACAATAAAAATTTCCATTATGACGTGAGGACATGATATTATCCCCGCCTCACAGGGACCCGGCACAATTTACAAATAAAGGTATATATCTAATAAATTGTCATCCTTTGTTAAATTGTGTTTCTTTGATATGTCATAATTACTAGACAAAACGTATCATATGCACGATGCGTTGTTGCTCCAAAGGTTTAATTTGACAATTACACAGTGATCATGTCAGCATATCGAACCGACTATCACTTCGTCATAGAAAAGACGCGCGCAGGTATGTTTAGCTAGGCGATTGGGTACCGTAGATCATAAGTTCGAGGCCCAGATAGGGCACACAATAAAATTGATATGTCAATAAATTATTTGATATGTAATACATATATCAGGCCGGAGTAAGGATTACATACGAAATGCAATACAATATCAGGCCGGAGTTAGGATTACATACGAAATGCAATACAATATCAGGCTGGAGTTAGGATTACATACGAAATGCAATACAATATCAGGCCGGAGTTAGGATTACATACGAAATGCAATACAATATCAGGCCGGAGTTAGGATTACATACGAAATGCAATACAATATCAGGCTAGAGTTAGGATTACATACGAAATGCAATACAATATCAGGCCGGAGTTAGGATTACATACGAAATGCAATACAATATCAGGCCGGAGTTAGGATTACATACGAAGTTAGGATTACATAAGAAATGCAATACAATATCAGGCTAGAGTTAGGATTACATACGAAATGCAATACAATATCAGGCCAGAGTTAGGATTACATACGAAATGCAATACAATATCAGGCCAGAGTTAGGATTACATACGAAATGCAATACAATATCAGGCCGGAGTTAGGATTACATACGAAATGCAATACAATATCAGGCCAGAGTTAGGATTACATACGAAATGCAATACAATATCAGGCCAGAGTTAGGATTACATACGAAATGCAATACAATATCAGGCCGGAGTTAGGATTACATACGAAATGCAATACAATATCAGGCCAGAGTTAGGATTACATACGAAATGCAATACAATATCAGGCCAGAGTTAGGATTACATACGAAATGCAATACAATATCAGGCCGGAGTTAGGATTACATACGAAATGCAATACAATATCAGGCCGGAGTTAGGATTACATACGAAATGCAATACAATATCAGGCCGGAGTTAGGATTACATACGAAATGCAATACAATATCAGGCCGGAGTTAGGATTACATACGAAATGCAATTACATATCAAATGTAATCAGGATTACTTACGAGAGTTAGGATTACATACGAAATGCAATACAATATCAGGCCAGAGTTAGGATTACATACGAAATGCAATACAATATCAGGCCAGAGTTAGGATTACATACGAAATGCAATACAATATCAGGCCAGAGTTAGGATTACATACGAAATGCAATACAATATCAGGCCGGAGTTAGGATTTCATACGAAGTTAGGATTACATAAGAAATGCAATACAATATCAGGCCAGAGTTAGGATTACATACGAAATGCAATACAATATCAGGCCAGAGTTAGGATTACATACGAAATAGGAATATCAGGCCGGAGTTAGGATTTCATACGAAGTTAGAATTACATAGAAATGCAATACAATATCAGGCCAGAGTTAGGATTACATACGAAATGCAATACAATATCAGGCCGGAGTTAGGATTACATACGAAATGCAATACAATATCAGGCCAGAGTTAGGATTACATACGAAATGCAATACAATATCAGGCCAGAGTTAGGATTACATACGAAATGCAATACAATATCAGGCCGGAGTTAGGATTACATACGAAATGCAATACAATATCAGGCCGGAGTTAGGATTACATACGAAATGTAATACAATATCAGGCCGGAGTTAGGATTACATACGAAATGCAATACAATATCAGGCCGGAGTTAGGATTACATACGAAATGCAATACAATATCAGGCCAGAGTTAGGATTACATACGAAATGCAATACAATATCAGGCCGGAGTTAGGATTACATACGAAATGCAATACAATATCAGGCCAGAGTTAGGATTACATACGAAATGCAATACAATATCAGGCCGGAGTTAGGATTACATACGAAATGTAATACAATATCAGGCCGGAGTTAGGATTACATACGAAATGCAATACAATATCAGGCCGGAGTTAGGATTACATACGAAATGCAATACAATATCAGGCCGAGTTAGGATTACATACGAAATGCAATACAATATCAGGCCGGAGTTAGGATTACATACGAAATGCAATACAATATCAGGCGGGAGTTAGGATTACATACGAAATGTAATACAGTATCAGTCCAGAGTTAGGATTACATACGAAATGCAATACAATATCAGGCCGGAGTTAGGATTACATACGAAATGCAATACAATATCAGGCCAGAGTTAGGATTACATACGAAATGTAATACAATATCAGGCCGGAGTTAGAATTACAATACGAAATGTAATACAGTATCAGGCCGGAGTTAGGATTACATACGAAATGCAATACAATATCAGGCCGGAGTTAGGATTACATACGAAATGCAATACAATATCAGGCCAGAGTTAGGATTACATACGAAATGCAATACAATATCAGGCCGGAGTTAGGATTACATACGAAATGCAATACAATATCAGGCTGCATTAGGATTACATAGGAAGTTAGGATTACATACGAAATGCAATACAATATCAGGCCGAGTTAGGATTACATAGAATACATCAGAAATGCAATACAATATCAGGCCGGAGTTAGGATTACATACGAAATGCAATACAATATCAGGCCAGAGTTAGGATTACATACGAAATGCAATACAATATCAGGCCAGAGTTAGGATTACATACGAAATGCAATACAATATCAGGCCGGAGTTAGGATTACATACGAAATGCAATACAATATCAGGCCGGAGTTAGGATTACATACGAAATGCAATACAATATCAGGCCAGAGTTAGGATTACATACGAAATGCAATACAATATCAGGCCAGAGTTAGGATTACATACGAAATGCAATACAATATCAGGCCGGAGTTAGGATTACATACGAAATGCAATACAATATCAGGCCGGAGTTAGGATTACATACGAAATGCAATACAATATCAGGCCAGAGTTAGGATTACATACGAAATGCAATACAATATCAGGCTGCATTAGGATTACATACGAAGTTAGGATTACATACGAAATGCAATACAATATCAGGCCAGAGTTAGGATTACATACGAAATGCAATACAATATCAGGCCGGAGTTAGGATTACATACGAAATGCAATACAATATCAGGCCAGAGTTAGGATTACATACGAAATGCAATACAATATCAGGCCAGAGTTAGGATTACATACGAAATGCAATACAATATCAGGCCAGAGTTAGGATTACATACGAAATGCAATACAATATCAGGCCAGAGTTAGGATTACATAGAAATGCAATACAATATCAGGCCAGAGTTAGGATTACATAGAAATGCAATACAATATCAGGCTGGAGTTAGGATTACATACGAAATGTAATACAATATCAGGCCAGAGTTAGGATTACATACGAAATGCAATACAATATCAGGCCAGAGTTAGGATTACATACGAAATGTAATACAATATCAGGCCGGAGTTAGGATTACATACGAAATGCAATACAATATCAGGCCGGAGTTAGGATTACATACGAAATGCAATACAATATCAGGCCGGAGTTAGGATTACATACGAAATGCAATACAATATCAGGCCAGAGTTAGGATTACATACGAAATGCAATACAATATCAGGCCGGAGTTAGGATTACATACGAAATGCAATACAATATCAGGCCAGAGTTAGGATTACATACGAAATGTAATACAATATCAGGCCGGAGTTAGGATTACATACGAAATGCAATACAATATCAGGCCGGAGTTAGGATTACATACGAAATGCAATACAATATCAGGCCGGAGTTAGGATTACATACGAAATGCAATACAATATCAGGCCAGAGTTAGGATTACATACGAAATGCAATACAATATCAGGCCAGAGTTAGGATTACATACGAAATGCAATACAATATCAGGCCAGAGTTAGGATTACATACGAAATGCAATACAATATCAGGCCGGAGTTAGGATTACATACGAAATGCAATACAATATCAGGCTGCATTAGGATTACATAGGAAGTTAGGATTACATACGAAATGCAATACAATATCAGGCCAGAGTTAGGATTACATACGAAATGCAATACAATATCAGGCCAGAGTTAGGATTACATACGAAATGCAATACAATATCAGGCCGGAGTTAGGATTACATACGAAATGCAATACAATATCAGGCCGGAGTTAGGATTACATACGAAATGCAATACAATATCAGGCCGGAGTTAGGATTACATACGAAATGCAATACAATATCAGGCCAGAGTTAGGATTACATAGAAATGCAATACAAGTTAGGATTACATACGAAATGCAATACAATATCAGGCCGGAGTTAGGATTACATACGAAATGTAATACAATATCAGGCCAGAGTTAGGATTACATACGAAATGCAATACAATATCAGGCGGAGTTAGGATCTACGAAGTTAGGATTACATAAACGAAAATGCAATAAATGCAATACAATATCAGGCCAGAGTTAGGATTACATACGAAATGCAATACAATATCAGGCCGGAGTTAGGATTACATACGAAATGCAATACAATATCAGGCCGGAGTTAGGATTACATACGAAATGTAATACAATATCAGGCCGGAGTTAGGATTACATACGAAATGCAATACAATATCAGGCCAGAGTTAGGATTACATACGAAATGCAATACAATATCAGGCCGGAGTTAGGATTACATACGAAATGCAATACAATATCAGGCCAGAGTTAGGATTACATACGAAATGTAATACAATATCAGGCCAGAGTTAGGATTACATACGAAATGCAATACAATATCAGGCCAGAGTTAGGATTACATACGAAATGCAATACAATATCAGGCCAGAGTTAGGATTACATACGAAATGCAATACAATATCAGGCCAGAGTTAGGATTACATACGAAATGCAATACAATATCAGGCCAGAGTTAGGATTACATACGAAATGCAATACAATATCAGGCCGGAGTTAGGATTACACATACGAAATGCAATACAATATCAGGCGATTAGGATTACATAGAAATGCAATACAATATCAGGCAGAGTTAGGATTACATAGAAATGCAATACAATATCAGGCCAGAGTTAGGATTACATACGAAATGCAATACAATATCAGGCCAGAGTTAGGATTACATAGAAATGCAATACAATATCAGGCCAGAGTTAGGATTACATACGAAATGCAATACAATATCAGGCCAGAGTTAGGATTACATACGAAATGCAATACAATATCAGGCTGGAGTTAGAATTACATACGAAATGTAATACAATATCAGGCCAGAGTTAGGATTACATACGAAATGCAATACAATATCAGGCCGGAGTTAGGATTACATACGAAATGCAATACAATATCAGGCCGGAGTTAGGATTACATACGAAGTTAGGATTACGAAATGCAATACAATATCAGGCCAGAGTTAGGATTACATACGAAATGCAATACAATATCAGGCTGCATTAGGATTACATACGAAGTTAGGATTACATAAGAAATGCAATACAATATCAGGCCAGAGTTAGAATTACATAGAAATGCAATACAATATCAGGCCAGAGTTAGGATTACATACGAAATGCAATACAATATCAGGCCAGAGTTAGGATTACATACGAAATGCAATACAATATCAGGCCAGAGTTAGATTACATACGAAATGCAATACAATATCAGGCCAGAGTTAGGATTACATACGAAATGCAATACAATATCAGGCCAGAGTTAGGATTACATAGAAATGCAATATAATATCAGGCCAGAGTTAGGATTACATACGAAATGCAATACAATATCAGGCCGGAGTTAGGATTTCATACGAAGTTAGGATTACATAAGAAATGCAATACAATATCAGGCCGGAGTTAGGATTACATACGAAGTTAGGATTACATAAGAAATGCAATACAATATCAGGCTAGAGTTAGAATTACATACGAAATGCAATACAATATCAGGCCAGAGTTAGGATTACATAGAAATGCAATACAATATCAGGCAGAGTTAGATTACATACGAAATGCAATACAATATCAGGCCGGAGTTAGGATTACATACGAAATGCAATACAATATCAGGCTGGAGTTAGGATTACATACGAAATGCAATACAATATCAGGCCAGAGTTAGGATTACATACGAAATGCAATACAATATCAGGCCGAGTTAGGATTACATACGAAATGCAATACAATACAATATCAGGCCAGGCCAGAGTTAGGATTACATACGAAATGCAATACAATATCAGGCCAGAGTTAGGATTACATACGAAATGCAATACAATATCAGGCAGAGTTAGGATTACATAGAAATGCAATACAATATCAGGCCAGAGTTAGGATTACATACGAAATGCAATACAATATCAGGCCGGAGTTAGGATTACATACGAAATGTAATACAATATCAGGCCAGGAGTTAGGATTACATACGAAATGCAATACAATATCAGGCCTGGAGTTAGGATTACATACGAAATGCAATACAATATCAGGCCAGAGTTAGGATTACATACGAAATGCAATACAATATCAGGCCAGAGTTAGGATTACATACGAAATGTAATACAATATCAGGCCGGAGTTAGGATTACATACGAAATGTGAAATACAATATCAGGCCAGAGTTAGGATTACATACGAAATGCAATACAATATCAGGCCAGAGTTAGGATTACATACGAAAATGCAATACAATATCAGGCCGGAGTTAGGATTACATACGAGTAGGATATAAAATGCAATACAATATCAGGCCAGAGTTAGGATTACATACGAAATGCAATACAATATCAGGCCAGAGTTAGGATTACATACGAAATGCAATACAATATCAGGCCAGAGTTAGGATTACATACGAAATGCAATACAATATCAGGCCAGAGTTAGGATTACATAGAAATGCAATACAATATCAGGCTGAGTTAGGATTACATAGAAATGCAATACAATATCAGGCCAGAGTTAGGATTACATACGAAATGCAATACAATATCAGGCCAGAGTTAGGATTACATACAAAGTTAGGATTACATACGAAATGCAATACAATATCAGGCCGGAGTAAGGATTACATACGAAATGTAATACAATATCAGGCTGGAGTTAGGATTACATACGAAATGCAATACAATATCAGGCTAGAGTTAGAATTACATAGAAATGCAATACAATATCAGGCCGGAGTTAGGATTACATAGAAATGTAATACAATATCAGGCCAGAGTTAGGATTACATACAAAGTTAGGATTACATACGAAATGTAATACAATATCAGGCCGGAGTTAGGATTACATACGAAATGCAATACAATATCAGGCCAGAGTTAGGATTACATACGAAATGCAATACAATATCAGGCCAGAGTTAGGATTATAGAAATGAATACAATATCAGGCCAGAGTTAGGATTACATACGAAATGTAATACAATATCAGGCCGGAGTTAGGATTACATACGAAATGCAATACAATATCAGGCCAGAGTAAGGATTACATAGAAATGCAATACAATATCAGGCCAGAGTTAGGATTACATACGAAATGTAATACAATATCAGGCCGGATTAGGATTACATACGAAGTTAGGATTACATACGAAATGCAATACAATATCAGGCCGGAGTTAGGATTACATACGAAATGCAATACAATATCAGGCCGGAGTTAGGATTACATAGAAATGCAATACAATATCAGGCCAGAGTTAGGATTACATACGAAATGCAATACAATATCAGGCCGGAGTTAGGATTACATACGAAATGCAATACATATATATACAAAGTTAGGATTACATATGAAATGTAATACAGTATCAGGCCGGAGTTAGGATTACATACGAAATGCAATACAATATCAGGCCGGAGTTAGGATTACATACGAAAATGCAATACAATATCAGGCCGGAGTTAGGATTACATACGAAATGCAATACAATATCAGGCCGGAGTTAGGATTACATACGAAATGCAATACAATATCAGGCCGGAGTTAGGATTACATACGAAATGTAATACAATATCAGGCCGGAGTTAGGATTACATACGAAATGTAATACAATATCAGGCCGGAGTTAGGATTACATACGAAATGTAATACAATATCAGGCCGGAGTTAGGATTACATACGAAATGCAATACAATATCAGGCCGGAGTTAGGATTACATACGAAATGCAATACAATATCAGGCCAGAGTTAGGATTACATACGAAATGCAATACAATATCAGGCCGGAGTTAGGATTACATACGAAATGTAATACAATATCAGGCCAGAGTTAGGATTACATACGAAATGCAATACAATATCAGGCCAGAGTTAGGATTACATACGAAATGCAATACAATATCAGGCCGGAGTTAGGATTACATACGAAATGCAATACAATATCAGGCCGGAGTTAGGATTACATAGAAATGTAATACAATATCAGGCCAGAGTTAGGATTACATACGAAATGCAATACAATATCAGGCTGGAGTTAGGATTACATACGAAATGTAATACAATATCAGGCCAGAGTTAGGATTACATACGAAATGCAATACAATATCAGGCCGGAGTTAGGATTACATACGAAATGCAATACAATATCAGGCCAGAGTTAGGATTACATACGAAATGCAATACAATATCAGGCCAGAGTTAGGATTACATACGAAATGCAATACAATATCAGGCCGGAGTTAGGATTACATACGAAATATAGGATTATCAGGCCGGAAGAGTTAGGATTACATACGAAATGCAATACAATATCAGGCCAGAGTTAGGATTACATACGAAATGCAATACAATATCAGGCCAGAGTTAGGATTACATACGAAATGTAATACAATATCAGGCCGGAGTTAGGATTACATACGAAATGCAATACAATATCAGGCCAGAGTTAGGATTACATACGAAATGCAATACAATATCAGGCCAGAGTTAGGATTACATACGAAATGTAATACAATATCAGGCCGGAGTTAGGATTATATACGAAATGTAATACAATATCAGGCCGGAGTTAGGATTACATACGAAATGTAATACAATATCAGGCCGGAGTTAGGATTACATACGAAATGCAATACAATATCAGGCCGGAGTTAGGATTACATACGAAATGCAATACAATATCAGGCCGGAGTTAGGATTACATACGAAATGCAATACAATATCAGGCTGGAGTTAGGATTACATACGAAATGCAATACAATATCAGGCTGGAGTTAGGATTACATACGAAATGCAATACAATATCAGGCTGGAGTTAGGATTACATACGAAATGCAATACAATATCAGGCCGGAGTTAGGATTACATACGAAATGCAATACAATATCAGGCCGGAGTTAGGATTACATACGAAGTTAGGATTACATACGAAATGCAATACAATATCAGGCCGGAGTTAGGATTACATACGAAATGCAATACAATATCAGGCCGGAGTTAGGATTACATACGAAATGCAATACAATATCAGGCTGGAGTTAGGATTACATACGAAATGCAATACAATATCAGGCCGGAGTTAGGATTACATACGAAATGCAATACAATATCAGGCCAGAGTTAGGATTACATACGAAATGCAATACAATATCAGGCCAGAGTTAGGATTACATACGAAATGTAATACAATATCAGGCCGGAGTTAGGATTACATACGAAATGCAATACAATATCAGGCCAGAGTTAGGATTACATACGAAATGCAATACAATATCAGGCCGGAGTTAGGATTACATACGAAATGCAATACAATATCAGGCCGGAGTTAGGATTACATACGAAATGCAATACAATATCAGGCCGGAGTTAGGATTACATACGAAATGCAATACAATATCAGGCCAGAGTTAGGATTACATACGAAATGCAATACAATATCAGGCCGGAGTTAGGATTACATACGAAATAGGATTACATACGAAATGCAATACAATATCAGGCCGGAGTTAGGATTACATAGAAATGCAATACAATATCAGGCCAGAGTTAGGATTACATACGAAAGTACAATATCAGGCGAGTTAGGATTACATACGAAATGCAATACAGTATCAGGCCGGAGTTAGGATTACATACGAAATGCAATACAATATCAGGCCAGAGTTAGGATTACATACGAAATGCAATACAATATCAGGCCGGAGTTAGGATTACATACGAAATGTAATACAATATCAGGCCGGAGTTAGGATTACATACGAAATGTAATACAATATCAGGCCGGAGTTAGGATTACATACGAAATGCAATACAATATCAGGCCGGAGTTAGGATTACATACGAAATGCAATACAATATCAGGCCGGAGTTAGGATTACATACGAAATGCAATACAATATCAGGCCGGAGTTAGGATTACATACGAAATGTAATACAATATCAGGCCGGAGTTAGGATTACATACGAAATGCAATACAATATCAGGCCAGAGTAAGGATTACATAGAAATGCAATACAATATCAGGCCAGAGTTAGGATTACATACAAAGTTAGGATTACATATGAAATGTAATACAGTATCAGGCCGGAGTTAGGATTACATACGAAATGCAATACAATATCAGGCCAGAGTAAGGATTACATACGAAATGCAATACAATATCAGGCCGGAGTTAGGATTACATACGAAATGCAATACAATATCAGGCCGGAGTTAGGATTACATACGAAATGTAATACAATATCAGGCCGGAGTTAGGATTACATACGAAATGCAATACAATATCAGGCCAGAGTTAGGATTACATACGAAATGTAATACAATATCAGGCCAGAGTTAGGATTACATACGAAATGCAATACAATATCAGGCCGGAGTTAGGATTACATACGAAATGTAATACAATATCAGGCCAGAGTTAGGATTACATACGAAATGCAATACAATATCAGGCCAGAGTTAGGATTACATACGAAATGTAATACAATATCAGGCCAGAGTTAGGATTACATACGAAATGCAATACAATATCAGGCCAGAGTTAGGATTACATACGAAATGCAATACAATATCAGGCCGGAGTTAGGATTACATACGAAATGCAATACAATATCAGGCCGGAGTTAGGATTACATACGAAATGTAATACAATATCAGGCCGGAGTTAGGATTACATACGAAATGTAATACAATATCAGGCCAGAGTTAGGATTACATACGAAATGCAATACAATATCAGGCCAGAGTTAGGATTACATACGAAATGTAATACAATATCAGGCGAGTTAGGATTACATACGAAATGCAATACAATATCAGGCCAGAGTTAGGATTACATACGAAATGCAATACAATATCAGGCCAGAGTTAGGATTACATACGAAATGCAATACAATATCAGGCCAGAGTTAGGATTAATAGATTAATAGAAATGAATACAATATCAGGCCAGAGTTAGGATTACATACGAAATGCAATACAATATCAGGCGGAGTTAGGATTACATACGAAATGCAATACAATATCAGGCTAGAGTTAGGATTACATACGAAATGCAATACAATATCAGGCCAGAGTTAGGATTACATACGAAATGCAATACAATATCAGGCCAGAGTTAGGATTACATACGAAATGCAATACAATATCAGGCCAGAGTTAGGATTACATACGAAATGCAATACAATATCAGGCCAGAGTTAGGATTACATACGAAATGCAATACAATATCAGGCCGGAGTTAGGATTACATACGAAATGCAATACAATATCAGGCCAGAGTTAGGATTACATACGAAATGCAATACAATATCAGGCCAGAGTTAGGATTACATACGAAATGTAATACAATATCAGGCCGGAGTTAGGATTACATACGAAATGCAATACAATATCAGGCCGGAGTTAGGATTACATAGAAATGCAATACAATATCAGGCCGGAGTTAGGATTACATACGAAATGCAATACAATATCAGGCCAGAGTTAGGATTACATACGAAATGCAATACAATATCAGGCCGGAGTTAGGATTACATACGAAATGCAATACAATATCAGGCCAGAGTTAGGATTACATACGAAATGCAATACAATATCAGGCTGCATTAGGATTACATAGGAAGTTAGGATTACATACGAAATGCAATACAATATCAGGCCAGAGTTAGGATTACATACGAAATGCAATACAATATCAGGCCAGAGTTAGGATTACATACGAAATGTAATACAATATCAGGCCAGAGTTAGGATTACATACGAAATGCAATACAATATCAGGCCGGAGTTAGGATTACATACGAAATGCAATACAATATCAGGCTGGAGTTAGGATTACATACGAAATGCAATACAATATCAGGCCAGAGTTAGGATTACATACGAAATGCAATACAATATCAGGCCAGAGTTAGGATTACATACGAAATGCAATACAATATCAGGCCAGAGTTAGGATTACATACGAAATGTAATACAATATCAGGCCAGAGTTAGGATTACATACGAAATGCAATACAATATCAGGCTGGAGTTAGGATTACATACGAAATGTAATACAATATCAGGCCGGAGTTAGGATTACATACGAAATGCAATACAATATCAGGCCGGAGTTAGGATTACATACGAAGTTAGGATTACATACGAAATGCAATACAATATCAGGCTGGAGTTAGGATTACATACGAAATGTAATACAATATCAGGCCAGAGTTAGGATTACATACGAAATGCAATACAATATCAGGCCAGAGTTAGGATTACATACGAAATGTAATACAATATCAGGCCGGAGTTAGGATTACATACGAAATGCAATACAATATCAGGCCGGAGTTAGGATTACATACGAAATGCAATACAATATCAGGCTGGAGTTAGGATTACATACGAAATGTAATACAATATCAGGCCAGAGTTAGGATTACATACGAAATGCAATACAATATCAGGCCAGAGTTAGGATTACATACGAAATGCAATACAATATCAGGCCAGAGTTAGGATTACATACGAAATGTAATACAATATCAGGCGGGAGTTAGGATTACATACGAAATGCAATACAATATCAGGCCAGAGTTAGGATTACATACGAAGTTAGGATTACATACGAAATGTAATACAATATCAGGCTGGAGTTAGGATTACATACGAAATGTAATACAATATCAGGCCGGAGTTAGGATTACATACGAAATGCAATACAATATCAGGCCAGAGTTAGGATTACATACGAAATGCAATACAATATCAGGCTAGAGTTAGAATTACATACGAAATGTAATACAATATCAGGCCGGAGTTAGGATTACATACGAAATGCAATACAATATCAGGCCGGAGTTAGGATTACATACGAAGTTAGGATTACATAGAAATGAAATACAATATCAGGCTGGAGTTAGGATTACATACGAAATGTAATACAATATCAGGCCAGAGTTAGGATTACCAAACGAAATGCAATACAATATCAGGCCAGAGTTAGGATTACATACGAAATGTAATACAATATCAGGCCGGTGTTAGGATTACATACGAAATGCAATACAATATCAGGCTGGAGTTAGGATTACATACGAAATGTAATACAATATCAGGCTGGAGTTAGGATTACATACGAAATGCAATACAATATCAGGCCGGAGTTAGGATTACATACGAAATGTAATACAATATCAGGCTGGAGTTAGGATTACATACGAAATGTAATACAATATCAGGCTGGAGTTAGGATTACATACGAAATGCAATACAATATCAGGCCGGAGTTAGGATTACATACGAAATGTAATACAATATCAGGCTGGAGTTAGGATTACATACGAAATGTAATACAATATCAGGCTGGAGTTAGGATTACATACGAAATGTAATACAATATCAGGCGGGAGTTAGGATTTCATGAGAAATGCAATACAATATCAATCCAGAGTTAGAATTACATACGAAATAATGCAAATTTCTTTCAAAATATCTTTTGTGATTCTTTCTTTGCGCCCGGGATTCGTGTGACAGACACTGAACATTTTAACTTGAGAGTTCGCTAAAAAAACATTCGTGTAAAGCCAGCGCGAGGTTTAAGAAATAGTTATAAAGAACGTAGTTTTTGTCCTTTCTAGTTGAAAATTCAAGCGAAGAAATTTCATTAAGTGTAATGCAGAGAAATGACCACATTTTCCGCTATATGCAACCAAATGTAAACGACTACTGTAATACTGCAATAGAAGTCGTGGAATGAATCTTCGTGATATCGTGGAATGTATCTTCGTGATATCGTGGAATGTATCTTTGTGATATCGTGGAATGAATCTTTGTGATATCGTGGAATGTGGTGATCTTGTGAGAATGTATCTTTGTGATATCGTGGAATGTATCTTTGTGATATCATAGAATGTATCTTCGTGATATCGTGGAATGTATCTTTGTGATATCGTGGAATGTATCTTTGTGATATCGTGGAATGTATCTTTGTGATATCGTGGAATGTATCTTTGTGATATCGTGGAATGTATCTTTGTGATATCGTGGAATGTATCTTTGTGATATCGTGGAATGTATCTTTGTGATATCGTGGAATGTATCTTTGTGATATCATGGAATGTATCTTTGTGATATCGTGGAATGTATCTTTGTGATATCGTGGAATGTATCTTTGTGAAATCGTGGGAATGTATCTTTGTGATATCGTGGAATGTATCTTTGTGATATCGTGGAATGTATCTTTGTGATATCATGGAATGTATCTTTGTGATATCGTGGAATGTATCTTTGTGATATCGTGGAATGTATCTTTGTGATATCATGGAATGTATCTTTGTGATATCGTGGAATGTATCTTTGTGATATCGTGGAATGTATCTTTGTGATATCGTGGAATGTATCTTTGTGATGTCATAGAATGTATCTTTGTGATATCGTGGAATGTATCTTTGTGATATCGTGGAATGTATCTTTGTGATATCGTGGAATGTATCTTTGTGATATCGTGGAATGTATCTTTGTGATATCGTGGAATGTATCTTTGTGTGATATCGTGGAATGTATCTTTGTGATATCGTGGAATGTATCTTTGTGATATCGTGGAATGTATCTTTGTGATATCGTGGAATGTATCTTTGTGATATCGTGGAATGTATCTTTGTGATATCGTGGAATGTATCTTTGTGATATCGTGGAATGTATCTTTGTGATATCGTGGAATGTATCTTTGTGATATCATGGAATGTATCTTTGGAATGATATCTTTGTGATATCGTGGAATGTATCTTTGTGATATCGTGGAATGTATCTTTGTGATATCGTGGAATGTATCTTTGTGATATCGTGGAATGTATCTTTGTGATATCGTGGAATGTATCTTTGTGATATCGTGGAATGTATCTTTGTGATATCGTGGAATGTATCTTTGTGATATCGTGGAATGTATCTTTGTGATATCGTGGAATGTATCTTTGTGATATCGTGGAATGTATCTTTGTGATATCGTGGAATGTATCTTTGTGATATCGTGGAATGTATCTTTGTGATATCGTGGAATGTATCTTTGTGATATCGTGGAATGTATCTTTGTGATATCATAGAACGTATCTTTGTGATATCGTGGAATGTATCTTTGTGATATCATAGAATGTATCTTTGTGATATCGTGGAATGTATCTTTGTGATATCATGGAATGTATCTTTGTGATGTCATAGAACGTATCTTTGTGATATCGTGGAATGTATCTTTGTGATATCATGGAATGTATCTTTGTGATATCGTGGAATGTATCTTTGTGATATCATGGAATGTATCTTTGTGATATCATAGAATGTATCTTTGTGATATCGTGGAATGTATCTTTGTGATATCGTGGAATGTATCTTTGTGATATCGTGGAATGTATCTTTGTGATATCGTGGAATGTATCTTTGTGATATCGTGGAATGTATCTTTGTGATATCGTGGAATGTATCTTTGTGATATCGTGGAATGTATCTTTGTGATATCGTGGAATGTATCTTTGTGATGTCATAGAATGTATCTTTGTGATATCGTGGAATGTATCTTTGTGATATCGTGGAATGAATCTTCGTGATATCGTGGAATGTATCTTTGTGATATCGTGGAATGTATCTTTGTGATGTCATGGAATGTATCTTTGTGATATCGTGGAATGAATCTTTGTGATGTCATGGAATGTATCTTTGTGATATCGTGGAATGTATCTTTGTGATATCGTGGAATGAATCTTCGTGATATCGTGGAATGTATCTTTGTGATATCGTGGAATGTATCTTTGTGATGTCATAGAATGTATCTTTGTGATGTCATAGAATGTATCTTTGTGATATCGTGGAATGTATCTTTGTGATATCGTGGAATGAATCTTTGTGATATCGTGGAATGTATCTTTGTGATATCGTGGAATGTATCTTTGTGATGTCATAGAATGTATCTTTGTGATATCGTGGAATGTATCTTTGTGATATCGTGGAATGTATCTTTGTGATATCGTGGAATGTATCTTTGTGATATCGTGGAATGTATCTTTGTGATGTCATAGAATGTATCTTTGTGATATCGTGGAATGTATCTTTGTGATATCGTGGAATGAATCTTCGTGATATCGTGGAATGTATCTTTGTGATATCGTGGAATGTATCTTTGTGATATCGTGGAATGTATCTTTGTGATATCGTGGAATGTATCTTTGTGATATCGTGGAATGTATCTTTGTGATATCGTGGAATGAATCTTCGTGATATCGTGGAATGTATCTTTGTGATATCGTGGAATGTATCTTTGTGATATCATGGAATGTATCTTTGTGATATCGTGGAATGTATCTTTGTGATATCGTCGTGGAATGTATCTTTGTGATATCGTGGAATGTATCTTTGTGATATCGTGGAATCTTTGTGATATCTGGATGTATCTTTGTGATTCATGGAATGTATCTTTGTGATATCGTGGAATGTATCTTTGTGATATCGTGGAATGTATCTTTGTGATATCGTGGAATGAATCTTTGTGATATCATGGAATGTATCTTTGTGATATCATGGAATGTATCTTTGTGATATCATAGAATGTATCTTTGTGATATCGTGGAATGTATCTTTGTGATATCGTGGAATGTATCTTTGTGATATCGTGGAATGTATCTTTGTGATATCGTGGAATGTATCTTTGTGATAACGTGGAATGTATCTTTGTGATATCATGGAATGTATCTTTGTGATATCATAGAACGTATCTTTGTGATATCGTGGAATGTATCTTTGTGATATTATGGAATGTATCTTTGTGATATCGTGGAATGAATCTTTGTGATATCGTGGAATGTATCTTTGTGATATCGTGGAATGTATCTTTGTGATATCATGGAATGTATCTTTGTGATATCGTGGAATGTATCTTTGTGATATCGTGGAATGTATCTTTGTGATATCGTGGAATGTATCTTTGTGATATCGTGGAATGTATCTTTGTGATATTATGGAATGTATCTTTGTGATATCGTGGAATGTATCTTTGTGATATCGCGGAATGTATCTTTGTGATGTCGTGGAATGTATCTTTGTGATGTCATGGAATGTATCTTTGTGATATTATGGAATGTATCTTTGTGATATCGCGGAATGTATCTTTGTGATATCGTGGAATGTATCTTTGTGATATCGTGGAATGTATCTTTGTGATATTATGGAATGTATCTTTGTGATATCGTGGAATGTATCTTTGTGATATTATGGAATGTATCTTTGTGATATCGTGGAATGTATCTTTGTGATATTATGGAATGTATCTTTGTGATATCGTGGAATGAATCTTCGTGATATCGTGGAATGTATCTTTGTGATATTATGGAATGTATCTTTGTGATATTATGGAATGTATCTTTGTGATATCGTGGAATGTATCTTTGTGATATCGTGGAATGTATCTTTGTGATATCGTGGAATGTATCTTTGTGATATCGTGGAATGTATCTTTGTGATATTATGGAATGTATCTTTGTGATATCGTGGAATGAATCTTTGTGATATCGTGGAATGTATCTTTGTGATATCATAGAACGTATCTTTGTGATATCGTGGAATGTATCTTTGTGATATCATAGAACGTATCTTTGTGATATCATAGAACGTATCTTTGTGATATCGTGGAATGTATCTTTGTGATATCATGGAATGTATCTTTGTGATATCGTGGAATGTATCTTTGTGATATCGTGGAATGTATCTTTGTGATATCATGGAATGTATCTTTGTGATATCGTGGAATGTATCTTTGTGATGTCATGAAATGTATCTTTGTGATAACGTGGAATGTATCTTTGTGATATCGTGGAATGTATCTTTGTGATGTCATGAAATGTATCTTTGTGATATCGCGGAATGTATCTTTGTGATATCGTGGAATGTATCTTTGTGATATTATGGAATGTATCTTTGTGATGTCATGGAATGTATCTTTGTGATATCGTGGAATGTATCTTTGTGATATCGTGGAATGTATCTTTGTGATATCGTGGAATGTATCTTTGTGATATCGTGGAATGCATCTTTGTGATATCATGGAATGTATCTTTGTGATATCATGGAATGCATCTTTGTGATATCATGGAATGTATCTTTCATGCTGCTCTGTACAGGCTTTTCGTAAAGTATGACAAGATTATATTTATTTAGATATAAGAATATGGAAATATTTCAATTAAAATCTAAACCCATGAAATCGGAGGATACAATGACTTAAATTTGTTTTGCGTTGTTTGAATTTCTTTCGAATCTTATGAGCAGCCGGTGTAACGTTGAAAATGGACCCCCGTTGAAAAATGACCCCGAAAACCGTTGAAAACTGAACTTTAAGCGCACTTTTCACACCGACCCGTTGAAAATAGACCCCGTTGAAAAGTGACCCCATAAGAACTCGTTTTTACAAAACAACACAACACGACACCACAACACCACGAAACCACACAGCATCACACAGCACATCAACACACCAACAACACAACAACACTACACAACACAACACCACACAACAACACATCACACCACACAACAACACATCACACCACACAACAAAATAACACAACATCACACAATATAACATTACACAACACAACAACGCATCACACTAAACACAACATCACACATCACACAACCACACAACACAAGACAACATTACACAACAACACGACACAACATCACAACAAAACATAACACAACAACACACAACACAACCACACCACAACACACAACCAAGCAACAACAATACAACAACATCACACAACACAACATCACACAAAACAACATCACACAACACAACATAACACAACAGCACATCACACAACATAACACAACAACACATCACAAAAACACGCAACATTAACACAACACGACCCAACAACAACACACAACACCACAACAACACAACACGCCTCACAACACTACAACAAAACATCACACAACAACACATCACACAACACAAAACACAACCACACCACAACACACAACACAACAACAATACAACACCTCTTAAAAACAACAACACAACACCTAACAAAAACACAACATCACACAACATAACGCAACAACACATCACAAAAACATCACACAACAACACATTACACAAACACGGAACAACAACACAACACAAAACACAGCCGCACAGCATACAACAACACACAACACAACAAGACATCAATAACACACACCACAATAACATTACACAACCACATATAACAACACAACACAACACACAACATCACACAACACAACATCACACAACATAACACAACACAAAATCACACAACAAAACATCACACAACAACACACAACCACACAACAACACAACACAAACACAGCCACACAGCATACAACAACACACAAATAACACAAAACACAATCAACATTACACAACCACACATAACACCATAACACAACAACACAACATCAATACAACATCACACAACACCACACAACAAACAACACAAAAACACACAACCCCAAAACAACACAACAATACAGCACAATCATACGCAGAACACAACATAACTGGTCCATACGCAGATCTATATATAATACATGTATTCTTGTATTGCAGGGAATAAATATATATTAACAGTTACTGAATACCTGACAAACGTAAGATCGTCGAAAATATAATCATAAAAAATCATTAAGAAACAAACTAATAATATCCTATAATTATAGTTTTGTAACACTATCCACTGGTACTAGGAAGTAAACACCACATAGTAAAAACTTTGCATGCAGTTGATAACAACAATTCCTTTTTATTTACTACATTACCCCAGTGTTATATAGCATTTCCTCAGTCTGAGAACAATTAAATTAACATTATCTACACGGACGGACAAAATGACTATAGAAAAATGAAAGTTTTGTAGTGCCGTATTCTCCATAATAAACATACAAGCACCTGAAATATTTAAATGAGGTATTTGTTACGATGACAACAAGACCAAATTTCAATTCAAATCGCGGTAATTACATAATCTTAATACCAGCATAGAAGGGTAGTTATATTAGGAATGGCGATAACAGAATTTGAGAATCATGTTTGTGCAACAGCTATATATGTGAATGTACTAGGGTCATTTTTCAAAAGACCATCCGTTGATAGTTTGCCAAGGTCATTTTTCAACGGTCATTTTTCAACAGACCTGCCGTTGAGAATTGACCCTAGACACTGTCAATTTTCAACGGCATGTTCAATTTTCAACGGCATTCGGGGTCCGTTTTCAACGTTGAAAACTGACCCGAGGTCAATTTTCAACGGAGGTCCATTTTCAACGTTACACCGGTCGCGAAAAGATGTAATTACCCGTAGAAAACTACTGGGAACTGTCAAAACTGGTCAATAGTCCCATGGTGTGGGATTTCTATCTCGCAATATGCGTTAACCAATGGTGACCATAATATAATATTTGATATGCAAAGTATGGCCAGCCCGAAGTCGACTATGGAAGTAACGGTGGGGAACATTAGTGACGATGATCGACTTTGTCAATGACTAGGACTATTCCCATCCAGTGTTATACTTTTAAAACGTTAAAATCTCAATACTTGAATAAATCACTTGACAATTCTTATGAAAAGTCAGTATGCTGACACTGATGTACAACATGTAATGATAGTCCGTCCTTTCTGTCCAGACAACATATATACCATAGCTTCATGGTCGTGATTATATCTATCAGAATTTGGAGGAGAAAGATAAAATTGGTCATGCATGCTTCGTGTCTGATGGATGTCAAAAAGTTGTTGCTGTAGTCTGGGTTGGTTTTGGCATTGAGATAAGTATGACAAAGTATAAATATGGATCGAATCGTGACAGAAATTTCTTTTGTTAGGATGTTGTGTAAAGTTTAATAACAATTACCAAATGTTTACCTATTAGTATATTCAGTCAGACATATACTTCATCTAAGGAAAATGCCACGACATAATTAAAATATACTAAGGATTTTTGAAATATATTTTGATCGATATATATTTAATTTTGATTTCTTCATTGTATTGTCTGTTTGGGCCATCTATATATATATATTAAGCATGAGATCTACATTGAAATAAAGCAAATGTTGTGTACACGTATTTGAAGATTGAAATCATGCTGAATGTCATATATGTATGCAAGGACGTATATGAGAGGTCTCACTCATAAATCCTTGATGTATGCAAGGATATGTCCTTGATTGTATGTGTATTTCGCCACTCTTCAATACAGTAGCAGTAAAACCCCATCATCATTTGACATGTTTACTTAATAAATTTGAAGTCCTAAATTTATATCAACCTCGATAAATATCGCCCAGACACCGTTCCCATGGCACAAACCGCACATCGTGCGCACGCTGCAGAGACCGCACATCGTGTAACGTTGTGCGGCCACACAACTGTATCTCTGAGGTTTACATTTGTGCCAGATTTCCAGATGTAACACAAGCATTCCATGCATACTACAGATTAATTCCACATGAACAAATACTTAAATTTAATTTCTTTATTCTTATTTCGCTGAAAATTTCATCTTCATCCATGTGCTTGTTCAAGTTCAACAGCATGATAAAATATAACGATATATGCTACGATAAAGCTGCCCTCCTCCTTTGGAATGGGTGACATAAAGCACAATGAATAACCACCAGACTGCCTGACAATAGCGGTACAAAACCCGTCATATATAATATGGATGTATTGGGTCTAATAAAGGCAATTTGTCACTGAAAGTATCATTGAGGGGCAGACTAGAGAGTTAACGAGTATGTACTTTGTCAGAAAACACAAAGGGTTTATGGAACGATTTTATAAGTTGGTGGCTAACGCTTCTCCAGCAATTAGACGACAGCAGACATGGATTGTAAAAAATCATGGATTAGCTAATAATCAAGTTCAAAGACTTCAGAGATATAAAAACCACACGAAAATAAATCAGTGTTACATTTTTTATTATTAAAATAGAAATAAGATTCAACTAAACAACATTAGAGAATGAAAACATACTATCACACATATTTGAGCAATGTATTAAGACAAAGGAACTAGAAACATATAGGGACAGACTTTACAGACAGTTGACTGCATTGTTCAACTTACACACTCCAACATTCAACAATGATACATATCACATGGTATAGAATGGAAATATGCAATGTAACAAAATATACTTAATTATATATGAATACATAGGTTTGCTTTGCTTTGTATAAAATGTGTTTTCAAAGTTGACATGCATTGCAGGTCAACAATACTGGATATGCCTATGGTTGTGTTATCAATATTTCATACAATAAATCTGAAAATGGTCTCCTCCACCAACACCCACATGACTTTACACATAAATCTATATTATTACAAGGATGTGGACCCACTATTAACTTGGAAGCTAAAAATCATGGAAGTTTGATGTCACAAACCAATGTAAATTAATCATTGTTTTGTGGTTTGTCCAGCAAACCATTGTGTGATCAAATGATGAGTGAGGGTCAAGATAACATTCTATAGTGGACTGTTTGGCTGCGCATTAGCTTCTTGTTAGTGCATTTCAGAACAAACATCTTAATATCTTAATAGATATAATATAGATAAAACAATAAATGTAATACTTTAGGTTAGCGGTACAAGGCCCTAAATAGTATCCAGTAGGACATTGTACAACAGCCTAAATAGTATCCAGTAGGACATTGTACAACAGCCTAAATAGTATCCAGTAGGACATTGTACGACAGCCTAAATAGTATCCAGTAGGACATTGTACAACAGCCTAAATAGTATCCAGTAGGACATTGTACAACAGCCTAAATAGTATCCAGTAGGACATTGTACAACAGCCTAAATAGTATCCAGTAGGACATTGTACAACAGCCTAAATAGTATCCAGTAGGACATTGTACGACAGCCTAAATAGTATCCAGTAGGACATTGTACAACAGCCTAAATAGTATCCAGTAGGACATTGTACAACAGCCTAAATAGTATCCAGTAGGACATTGTATGACAGCCTAAATAGTATCCAGTAGGACATTGTACAACAGCCTAAATAGTATCCAGTAGGACATTGTACAACAGCCTAAATAGTATCCAGTAGGACATTGTACAACAGCCTAAATAGTATCCAGTAGGACACTGTACAACAGCCTAAATAGTATCCAGTAGGACATTGTACAACAGCCTAAATAGTATCCAGTAGGACATTGTACAATGCCCTAAATAGTATCCAGTAGGGAACTGTACAAAGGCCTAAATAGTATCCAGTAGGGAACTGTACAATGCCCTAAATAGTATCCAGTAGGGAACTGTACAAAGGCCTAAATAGTATCCAGTAGGACATTGTACAATTGCCTACAACAGCCTAAATAGTATCCAGTAGGACATTTTTACAATGCCCTAAATACTATCCAGTAGGACACTGTACGACAGCCTAAATAGTATCCAGTAGGACACTGTACAAAGGCCTAAATAGTTTCTAGTAGGACATTGTATGAAAGCCTAAATAGTATCCAGTAGGACATTGTACGACGCCCTAAATAGTATCCAGTAGGGGATTGTACTACAGCCTAAATAGTATCCAATAGGACATTGTACGACAGCCTAAATAGTATCCAGTTGGACATTTTTACAACAGCCTAAATAGTATCCAGTAGGACATTTTTACAACAGCCTAAATAGTATCCAGTAGGACACTGTACAAAGGCCTAAATAGTTTCCAGTAGGACATTTTTACAACAGCCTAAATAGTATCCAGTAGGACACTGTACAAAGGCCTAAATAGTATCCAGTAGGACATTTTTACAACAGCCTAAATAGTATCCAGTAGGACATTTTTACAACAGCCTAAATAGTATCCAGTAGGACACTGTACAAAGGCCTAAATAGTATCCAGTAGGACACTGTACAAAGGCCTAAATAGTATCCAGTAGGACATTGTACGACAGCCTAAATAGTATCCAGTAGGGCATTGTACTACAGCCTAAATAGTATCCAGTAGGACATTGTACGACAGCCTAAATAGTATCCAGTAGGACATTGTACGACGCCCTTAATAGTATCCAGTAGAACATTGTACTACAGCCTAAATAGTATCCAGTAGCACATTGTACAATGCCCTAAATAGTATCCAGTAGGACATTGTACAATGCCCTAAATAGTATCCAGTAGGACATTGTACAATGCCCTAAATAGTATCCAGTAGGACATTGTACAACAGCCTAAATAGTATCCAGTAGGACATTGTACAACAGCCTAAATAGTATCCAGTAGGACATTGTACAATGCCCTAAATAGTATCCAGTAGGACATTGTACAACAGCCTAAATAGTATCCAGTAGGACATTGTACAATGCCCTAAATAGTATCCAGTAGGAGAACATTGTACTACAGCCTAAATAGTATCCAGTAGCACATTGTACAATGCCCTAAATAGTATCCAGTAGGACATTGTACAATGCCCTTAATAGTATCCAGTAGGACATTGTACGACAGCCTAAATAGTATCCAGTAGGACATTGTACAACAGCCTAAATAGTATCCAGTAGGACATTGTACTACAGCCTAAATAGTATCCAGTAGGACATTGTACTACAGCCTAAATAGTAGCCAGTAGAACATTGTACGACAGCCTAAATAGTATCCAGTAGGACATTGTACAACAGCCTAAATAGTATCCAGTAGGACATTGTACAACAGCCTAAATAGTATCCAGTAGGACATTGTATGAAAGCCTAAATAGTATTTATTTCATTTCAACAAATTTTATTGCAAATAATATGCAAATGGATTTGGCAACAGGCTAAGCCTATATTAGCCATCTCCAAACAAATCCGGTATAGTACAATTATCAACAAAATATTTTAACATTTAACATTACATTATGAATGAATATTATTATTAGTGTATCTCCCCAACCTATCATAGTAGAAAAATCTAAAAAAAATCTTTTAGTTTCAGATATATATTCTGATATGCATTGCAATAAATATGTATTTTTTTCTTCATCACAATTATCACAGCCATTCAGTAGAGTTTTTGCGTTAAAATGCGAGTGGGGGATATTAGAGTTATGTATTTTGGTTCTGAGTGATGATCTTTGTTCATTAAATAAAGGACATATGAAAAGATAGTGTTCGGCTGTTTCATTACCAAGGCCACAAGAACAAATTGGAGAATCTCTCAAATGATCGCGAAATAGGTCAGAATTTAGATTGCTAGAGGAATTTCTGAGCTGGCACAGAGTAATATTTATAATTCGAGAACCTTTGTTTATAAAGGTATTTGTTATATCAGGTTCCATTTTATTAATGTTAAAAAGGAGTGTTTTAAATTGTGCAACAGTATTAACATTCGATAAGTCAAAGTTTAAAGCGAAAGAATTAAATTCTCTAAAGGTACTTGGAAAAAAACTAGTATAGTATCTTGCAGTTCTGCACATAGGAATATTAAAATATCTTGTCATCCTTAGTGGATATCTCTCATTTTCAGGCTGATATAAAAATGGTTGTACAATTTCAATCAAATGCTGTGGAGCAAATCCACGGAGTATCTTAAACATAAGAATAAGTTTGTGTTTTTGACGCCGATCAGAAAGAGATTCCCAAGCTAGTTCTTTATAAAGTATATCATGGGAGGTACCTCTGCGCAATCCCGTTATAATCCTAGCGGACATTGTACAACAGCCTAAATAGTATCCAGTAGGACATTGTACAACAGCCTAAATAGTTTCCAGTAGGACACTGTACGACAGCCTAAATAGTATCCAGTAGGACATTGTACAACAGCCTAAATAGTATCCAGTAGGACACTGTACAAAGGCCTAAATAGTATCCAGTAGGACATTGTATGACAGCCTAAATAGTATCCAGTAGGACATTGTACGACAGCCTAAATAGTATCCAGTAGGACACTGTACGACAGCCTAAATAGTATCCAGTAGGACATTGTACGACAGCCTAAATAGTATCCAGTAGGACATTGTACAACAGCCTAAATAGTATCCAGTAGGACACTGTACAAAGGCCTAAATAGTATCCAGTAGGACATTGTATGACAGCCTAAATAGTATCCAGTAGGGCATTGTACAAAAGCCTAAATAGTTTCCAGTAGGACACTGTACAAAGGCCTAAATAGTATCCAGTAGGGCATTGTACAACAGCCTAAATAGTATCCAGTAGGACATTGTACGACAGCCTAAATAGTATCCAGTAAGACATTGTACGACAGCCTAAATGGTATCCAGTAGGACATTGTACGACAGCCTAAATAGTATCCAGTAGGACATTGTACGACAGCCTAAATGGTATCCAGTAGGACACTGTACAAAGCCTAAATAGTATCCAGTAGGATCATTGTACGACAGCCTAAATAGTATCCAGTAGGAGCATTGTACAACAGCCTAAATAGTATCCAGTAGGACATTGTACAACAGCCTAAATAGTATCCAGTAGAACATTGTACAAAGGCCTAAATAGTATCCAAGAAGGACATTGTATGAAAGCCTAAATAGTATCCAGTAGAACATTGTAAGACGCCCTTAATAGTATCCAGTAGAACATTGTACTACAGCCTAAATAGTATCCAGTAGGACATTGTACGACGACCTAATAGTATCCAGTAACATTGTATACAGCCTAAATAGTATCCAGTAGAACATTGTACTACAGCCTAAATAGTATCCAGTAGAACATTGTACTACAGCCTAAATAGTATCCAGTAGAACATTGTATGAAAGCCTAAATAGTATCCAGTAGGACATTGTACGACGCCCTTAATAGTATCCAGTAGAACATTGTACTACAGCCTAAATAGTATCCAGTAGAACATTGTACGACAGCCTGAATAGTATCCAGTAGAACATTGTACGACACCCTTAATAGTATCCAGTAGAACATTGTACTACAGCCTAAATAGTATCCAGTAGAACATTGTACTACAGCCTAAATAGTATCCAGTAGGACATTGTATGAAAGCCTAAATAGTATCCAGTAGAACATTGTACGACGCCCTTAATAGTATCCAGTAGAACATTGTACTACAGCCTAAATAGTATCCAGTAGAACATTGTACTACAGCCTAAATAGTATCCAGTAGAACATTGTACGACAGCCTAAATAGTATCCAGTAGGACATTGTACAACAGCCTAAATAGTTTCCAGTAGGACACTGTACAAAGGCCTAAATAGTATCCAGTAGGACATTGTATGACAGCCTAAATAGTATCCAGTAGGGCATTGTACAACACCCTTAATAGTATCCAGTAGAACATTGTACTACAGCCTAAATAGTATCCAGTAGAACATTGTACTACAGCCTAAATAGTATCCAGTAGAACATTGTACTACAGCCTAAATAGTATCCAGTAGAACATTGTATCAACTTTATCACAATGGTAACATCAGAATGAAGACAGCTATATAACAGAGGTTACCTGCCTCCCGGGCACCTCTACATGGCCGTACTTCTAACTATACATAATAATATAGCCACATTACAATAATGACTCGAGTGGTTAAATATTCAAAATGTAAATATATGTAAACAAGTTAAATATTGTATAACAAACCTTAAAAGTTATAACACACTTTATAGTAATATTGCAAATTATTAAAACATAAAATATGAAAAAAATAAACTTGAATATTAATACTTTTAAACAAACATGATATAGTTGTACAAATGGACGGTATGTACTGATATAACAACTACACAATATCACTAATGGACGGTATGTACTGATATAACAAGTACACAATATCACTAATGGACGGTATGTACTGATATAACAAGTACACAATATCACTAATGGACGGTATGTACTGATATAACAAGTACACAATATCACTAATGGACGGTATGTACTGATATAACAAGTACACAATATCACTAATGGACGGTATGTACTGATATAACAAGTACACAATATCACTAATGGGACTATAGATTTAACTCCTTACATGATAATGTCATAAAAATTATGTTATTCACAAACAAAGGCTTAACTTACATTTTGAACAACAAAAATTTAATAGATTAACAATCTGGTGAGTCAAATAGTTGACAAATAAAACATATTTATCATTTCATTTGGTGATGTCTTGATCTTCTAGCATTATTTTTATCATATGTAATTTGACAATACTTGGGTAAATATTTATGTGATGATCAGTTATGACAATATCATTCTATGTTTTCATCATTTTGATCTGAATTGGTCACATGAATGTAACAGCTATTGGGTTAACAATAATAACCCTAAAATGTGTGTTGTCATGATAGCAGCTTACAATCAGAAATAAAATAAAGTTACAACAAAATAAAAAAACTTCATAAAACTTTATCATATCTAAATAAGTTACTTCATAATCATTTTAACTCTACACATAATTTAATCTTGGGAGTGGAAACTTTCAGGCCCCAAACCACAACAGTACAGCCCTGTTAGCTCAGCAAAAGCAAGTTGAACAGAACTACTGGAATAAACTTCTAATGTATCAATCTACTTATATGGAACCTTTACACTATAAGATACCACCTTTAAAGTTGAGTATAAATACCTGGTACATTTTATCAAAGTCTATTATAAAATGCTGGATCTACTTTTTACTCTCCAACAATTTCCAACAGCAGTTGTTTGTAATCCCCTTTACATTCTGTTCGTATCAGCTGAGAGAGACTTTTCTTATATTTGTCCTGTAGCCTTGATTTGATTTCGCCAAGGTCCCTCTGTCAACAAAATTTGTACTCAAATTGATTACTGATATAAATAATAACATAAACAAAAATTATTCTTTATAAGAAATATTCCATTTTTTTTAATTTCAGGAAATTACAAAAATAATCTCAGAAATTGTTCAAGGAAGTAAGCATAAACATTAAAATCTGTCACTCATCAAATCAGTTTAGAAAGTTTGATAAATGGCCACTCGATAAAGAGTATTTTCATAATGATTGAATCTATATCAATGAGATATTTTTTGAAAAAACTATTATCTATATGTGAGCAGCAGTCCATCATAGAGGTAACATATTCAGTATGTGTACCTTCAAAAAGACAAGCTAGGAGAGAATAAAATATCCACAGCTTATACACCAGAGAACCAGCGTCATGCCAAAGTCTGCCGTACTACAGAACCTTGTAACTTATGATGACAGTCTGTTATTGCAGACTGTGAGCATGCTGCCTTTCACTTGGGAAATAAACAACACTAGTCTAATGTAATAAGTACATTTTATATGGCTGTTCTGGTAATTACCTCAGAACGTGACACAGTCATTCGTATCAGCATGTTGTCATTGACGCCCATACTGCTGAAACAGGAATTCAGCTTCTCTGCATAGAAATCATGCGGGTCCTGTACTGCCATGGCTGGAGAAAATAAAACAATTCATGAGTGACACAAACGGTTATTGGAAAATATTATACAAAATCCACCTCAGGAAATTAGGTAAAAAATGATTTATAAATGAAGTGAAATTACTATTTTCAGACACTGATCATATATTGGTGATTACCTAGAGAGATGTAGCCATCTTCATCATCACCAAGACCAGCTGTGATTAGTCCTGCATAGATGTCCTGGCCTGCCAACTGTCAACAAATTAACAGATTTCTTAAACTTAACATCTAAAGATGGCCTCAGATTGATGTTTGTCAAGTTATAAGTGCACACATGACAGCTTGTATGATGTCATTTAATGAGTCATGAAGATCGTAAAAGGCGACTAAATTTAGGATCTTATTTTTTCTTTTCTTCCTAACTGACTTTATCTTTCATAATGCCTCCCTTGGCACCGCCTCACTTTTGGCCTTGAGCTGAGCGTTCGCCCCTGTGAGGAAGGCTATGGGTTCTGTCCCCTGGTCGAGACACACCAAAGTCTATAAATGTGGTAGTTTTTGCTCCTGCTTGGCGCTCAGTATACAGGGAGTAGGACTACTGGTTCGCTCGACGCCCGTTGTCAGTATAATGTGACCGGGTAGGGTGTGTTGCTTGGTGTCTTCGGCGGCATGCTTCAGTGATATAGCACTATAAAAAGGGCGAAAGTTCCACTATACAAGAAGATATTACAGTCTCCCAAAACACGCACCTCGCACAACATACACGCAACACACCACATACATGGGAGACCGTCCTTACATGACCATAGCTGTTAAAAGGACGTTAATTAATCAAACAAACAAGCAAACAAAAATGTGAAAGTAATTTGCTACCAAAGTAATGTTGTATTACAGATACATGTTAATAATGTCACAAGGGTCTATCATGATATACAGAAGTAACAAGCATTGAGTTCACTATAATGTAAATATGCACAATCCCTAATGAGACTATAACCCAATCACACCAATGCTTCCTTACCTTATCATACTCCTGGAATGTGGCCTTCACCTGAGCATGACTGGACTTGACCATCAGGTTAACGAACGTTTCATCTGTAGGATGGACTGCCTTTCCATTCTGAATGGTGAATAATAATAAAATAATAACATTTTCATAATTTGTTATCGTTATCTATAATATCACTGCATCAACAAAATTTTGCTCAGTGAAATTTTGACATTATTTTTTGAAACTAGGCTTGTATTACTAAAAAGAATGTAAGCATTAGGATTTGCATAAAAAATAGCATGCAGTTTTCATATAGATATGTAGAATTTACTTGCAGTTGTAGTTTTCTTCAAACTTATTCAAAAATGGTGGGATATCATTATTGTAAAATTGAATAAAAGTATGAGAAAATAAATACTCTCTTTGGAAAACTGTGACCCCATACTGTATATGGTACTTACCCTAAGTAACATTTTGGCCTCCTGTTGGGCTCGTGTCTGGTTAACTGTGACCCCCGTACTGTATATGGTACTTACCCTAAGTAACATTTTGGCCTCCTGTTGGGCTCGTGTCTGGTTAACTGTGACCCCCGTACTGTATATGGTACTTACCCTAAGTAACATTTTGGCCTCCTGTTGGGCTTGTGTCTGGTTAACTGTGACCCCCGTACTGTATATGGTACTTACCCTAAGTAACATTTTGGCCTCCTGTTGGGCTCGTGTCTGGTTAACAGTTGTGGCATCCCTTTCATCTGACCATATTGCCACCAGCAAATTTGCGAAGTCAGAATCAGAACCCTCCTTCTTGATGTCACTCTCTACATCTGTCTTGTAAGCTGTAGTAAACCATAACAATAGCATTAAAAACAGGATTGAGTAGGAGGAAATCGTCCTGTAACAAGAGTAGCCTCTATAGTATACTGATCTCCTGTAATCTTAACATTGGAATTTGGCAAATGTTGTTTTAGTTTGCTACATGTACCTTGAACTTCACTAAAAGTATAATACTAACAACTTACCTTAACTTCTGACAACAGAGTAGAAACAGAAATGCTTGCCATTACACATTATAAAGTAAATATCACTGGAAATAACAGGAATTAATTACAACATTCATAAGAGTAGGGAAACAGACAATATTAAGGAACTACATATTTGTGCATGGCATACATGCATCTTCTTCCATATATCAATTAATTTAAAGCAAGACCGGACGGATGTAGGTAACATCTCCACCCCCGCATTTCATGGAGATGGCATCAAAATGACAAATAGAACTAAATGTATCTTAGAACAAGATGCCCATGAGCCTTAACGGTCATCTGGCTATTGCCAAAATACAACATCTCTAAAAATATAGTAATGGCAAACAATTATGGCATTACATAAAAACTCTTTTAATAGAAGTTCAGATTCTGAAATATTTGATGAATTATAACACGAATGAAGGTCCCTTGATCCCCACCATGTTAAAAGCTCAATATCTAGTCTCTAGGCCTCTTAATAGAAGAAGTTAAAGAGTTTAGCCTTTTTGATCCCTGTGACCTTGAATGAAGATCAAGGTCATTCATTTGAACAAACTTGGTAGCCCTTCATCCCAGCATGCTTCATGACCAATATCAGCACCCTGGGCTTTCTGGTTCTTGAGAAGAAGTTGTTTAAAGATTTTAGCCTATTTGATCCCTGTGGCCTTGAATGGAGGCCTTATCATGTCACAGGCCCAATATCAGGTCTCTAGGCCTCTTAGTTATTCACAAGTATTTGTTTAAAGATTTTAGCCTATTTGACCCCCTTGACCTTGAATGAAGGTCAAGGTCATTCATTTGAACAAATTTAGTAGCCCTTCACCCCAGCATGCCGCAGGCCAACTACGAGTACCATGGGGCTTTTGGTTATTGAGAAGAAGTTGTTTGAATGAATCGTTTAGGCACAGTGGATGGCCCACGAAGACGGACGAAGCACGACGACAAAAGGTCATCCTGACCATTTGGGTCAGATCACCTAAGAGATCCCAGGAGGATCTTGGCGCCCATCAAAGAATGATCTATATCTGAAAATATAAAGATGGATCTTTTCTCTGCTTTTCAAACTTTTTCAAACATACTACATATGAAATTTGAGACAAATCACTTCAGTTCTTTCTGTGAAATAATAGTAACAAACTTCAACTATCAAAATCCAAGAGGGCAGTCTGCCGATCATCTTAGTCAAAGATTGGTCCCTATGAGGACCCTAGGCAAACTTGCACATATAAATTGAGAGAGATTCCTTCAGTACTTTGTAAGAAAGAGTGGTAACAAAATTAATTATCAAAATCCAAGATGGCAGCCTGTCGGCCATGTTGTTCACTTACCCATCCCAAAATGCAATATGCACAACTAGGGCCCTAGGGGAACCTGCACAGAAAATTTGAGACAGATCCCTTCAGTACTTTCTAAGAAATAGCGGTAACAACCTGAGGAATCTTGGTGCCCATTAAAGAATGATATATGTATGACAATTGAAAGAGGGATCTTTTCTCTGCTTTTCAAACTTCAACTATGAAAATCCAAGATGGCGGTCTGTCAGCCATCTTGTTGAGCAATACCTCCAAAAAAGTAATATGCAAATCTACGGCCTATGTGGACCCTATACACATGAAATTTGAGAATAAGACCTTCAGTACTTTCTGAGAAAAAGCAACCTTCAACAATCAGAAGAATTCGACGGAAGTGGATGTGTCGCCTGCACAGCATCACAAAAAATAGTTATTTTCAGTTGAAAATATTGTTAATAATTTAGGTGAAGAAATCAAGTTCCATAACTCTTGCAAATATTGATGGATTTTGAAAAGTATCGAACCCATCTAAAATCTCATTGATATAAAGCAATATACCAAATTTGGTTGGAATCGGACAATAAATACTATTGTTTTCAAGCGGAAGCCATGTTTCGACTATTTTAAGGTCCCGTAACTCTTGCAAATATTGACAGATTTTGACCAGTATCGAACCCATCTAAGATCTCATTAATATAAAGCAACATACCAAATTTGGTTGAAATTGGACGATAAATATTTAAGTTATCGAGCGGAAACTATGGATTTTTCTGTTTTGATGATTTTAGAGTCCCGTAACTCTTGAAAATATTGACGGATTTTGACCATTATTGAACTCATCCAAGATCACATTGATATAAAACAATTTTAGAAATTTGGTTGAAATTGGACGATAAATATTTAAGTTATCGAGAGGAAACCATGGATTTTTCTGTTTTGACGATTTTAAAGTTCCGTAACTCTTGCAAATATTGACGGATTTTGACCATTATCGAACTCATCCAAGAACACATTGATATAAAACAAATTATGAAATCTTAAGTTATCGAGCGAAAACCATGGATTTTTCTGTTTTGACGATTTTAAAGTCCCGTAACTCTTGCAAATATTGACGGATTTTGATCATTATTGAACTCATATGAGATCTCATTGATATAAAGCTATATACCAAATTTGGTTGAAATTCGACAATAAATACTTCAGTTATCGCACGGAAACTGTTTCCCAGACGCCAAAGACACCGACGCCGACATAGTGATACCTAAGTGTCGCCCTTGCGTTGCAGGCGACACAAAAATCCAAGATAGTCGATCGGCCATCTTGTTGACCAATTGGTCCCAAAATGCAATATGCACAACTAGGCCCCAAGGGGAACCTACATATCAAATTTGAGAAAGATCACTTCAGTACTTTCTGAGAAATAGCGGTAACAAACTTTAACTATCAAAATCCAAGATGGCAGCCAGTCAGCAATCTTGTTGACAGATTGGTCCCAAAATGCAATATGCACAACTATAGGTCCCTAGGGGAACCTACATATGAAATTGAGAAAGATCCCTTAGTACTTTCTGATCGAGAAACAGCGGTAACAAACTTTAACAATCAAAATCCAAGATGGCTGCCCGGCAGCCATCTTGTTGACTGATTGTCCCAAAATGCAATATGCACAAGTATATGGCCCTTGGGGAACCTACATATCAAAATTGAAAAAATATCCTTTAGTACTTTTTGAGAAATAGCGGTAACAAGAATTGTTAACGGACGGCCGGACGGACAGAAGGACAGACGGACGGAAGGATGGACAGACCACGGACAAAAGGCAATTTGAATAGCCTACCATCTAATGATGTTGGGCTAAAAATCTGAAGGCATTATAGTGAAAATTAATGGCTGACAATGTGAACAAGTACAGACAATATGAAGGACAAAATTAATGAAAATAAGACAGACAAATCGACCAATCATCATCAGGGCAAAAGGGCAGACCCATCATCAAAAAGCAGATAACTACAAGACATAATTATAGTCTTATCTTTGATATCTATAAGTGAATGAGTAGGATTTCACACTGAGGGGATATTGTTGGAATATGGGTAATTATATTACAGCTAAATTTGATACCTCTGACAGTAGGTACACCAACAACATGTGGGTATTCTTGTACTGTATAGAAAAACAAGTCTGAAGAAAACAAAAACGGAAAACCAAGATTTCCTGACCAGGTTCCATAAATCTGCTTTATTGAATATACAACAGGGTTATCTAAGGCCTGTAAATGACGGAGTGAGATAAATGACAGTTCCATAATGAATACATCCTGGTCTCAGACTATCACAGTTTTAGCACAAAACCCATAATTGAGTTAATAGTAAATCATGAAGAGCAGTCAAGATGCAGAACATTGGTGCTAGAAGGATGTTTTACTGCTGAGAAACACGTTGTAAATAGAGGATTCCTTAAAGAATGTCATATGACAGGTAAAGCAGCTAAGGCCATACCATGATCTAACATACACTGTCATATGACAGGTAAAGTAGGCCATACCATGATCTAACATACACTGTCATATGACAGGTAAAGTAGGCCATACCATGATCTAACATACACTGTCATATGACAGGTAAAGTAGGCCATACCATGATCTAACATACACTGTCATATGAACAGGTAAAGTAGGCCATACCATGATCTAACATACACTGTCATATGACAGGTAAAGTAGGCCATACCATGATCAACATACACTGTCATATGACAGGTAAAGTAGGCCATACCATGATCTACACATACACTGTCATATGACAGGTAAAGTAGGCCATACCATGATCTAACATACACTGTCATATGACAGGTAAAGTAGGCCATACCATGATCTAACATACACTGCCATATGACAGGTAAAGTAGGCCATACCATGATCTAACATACACTGTCATATGACAGGTAAAGTAGGCCATACCATGATCTAACATACACTGTCATATGACAGGTAAAGTAGGCCATACCATGATCTAACATACACTGTCATATGACAGGTAAAGTAGGCCATACCATGATCTAACATACACTGTCATATGACAGGTAAAGTAGGCCATACCATGATCTAACATACACTGTCATATGACAGGTAAAGTAGGCCATACCATGATCTAACATACACTGTCATATGACAGGTAAAGTAGGCCATACCATGATCTAACATACACTGCCATATGACAGGTAAAGTAGGCCATACCATGATCTAACATACACTGTCATATGACAGGTAAAGTAGGCCATACCATGATCTAACATACACTGTCATATGACAGGTAAAGTAGGCCATACCATGATCTAACATACACTGTCATATGACAGGTAAAGTAGGCCATACCATGATCTAACATACACTGCCATATGAAAGGTAAAGTAGGCCATACCATGATCTAACATACAATGTCATATGACAGGTAAAATAGGCCATACCATGATCTAACATACACTGCCATATGCTGTTTGCCAAGATCGTCTTTAGCGTAACATATAAACAAATAATTAACTATGCTTCACTTGCTTGCCTTCACAGTGTTTAAATATCAAATGATTACAGAGTCAATTTTTAGTTCAGATACATATGTATATAGCAGTATGTCATTATAACTTTGCTCCCATTCTTATTGTACTTGTTTTCCTCATATTTTTTTTCTCCTACAAATTTGAATTTTGGTAGACGTCATATCTATGTGACCAAAAATAATAAAATCACGACTAATATAGCCTTATAAGTTGTTCATAAATTCTTGAAATCGATCCCTACAGCATTAAACCTAATCTGATAGACGTCTCTGACCACACAATATTCTCTTCAATCAGCCAGACACTTTCGTGGCTGCGACAACAACATGTACGTCAGCGTCATTCCCCACCACAAACTAGTCTGTAATGTGGTCACTAGTATACAATTGATGTACAATCAACAATAACTTGATCTCCATTTGTCTGCGAATATCGAGAACAAACAATTAGGCTCTCAAGTCTTCCAGCTTCACTATGATTCATTTATAATCTAGCTTATTAACGCTCAAGTAATGTCTGCTGCAGAAATCTTGAAGGGGTCTTTTGGGTTAATCGAGAGAGCTGAACAACACCAGTTAAATGCTATTGTACTTCTGGTCTGATCTGTTTAGGGAAATCTTTTCATGTTACAAACCTTTTCTGTAATGATCTCCTATTGCTGTCTTTTCCTGAAAAATAACAAAACATGATGGTAATGGAATTGGATAAAGTTTTTGCATGCTACCTCATCTGTATTGGCATAACTGGAAACCCACCGTCAGTATATATATATATGTGTGACTATCCCTGGGAGACTGACACTCAGTGTAAACATATTTAGAAGGCTCAGACTGAATCTATTTCCAGCAAAGAACAAATCACACACACAGATAGATGATATTGAATTTTCAAGCACAAATCATTATTTAAAATAATGATCTACCTTAAAGCTCTATATATGTCCATATCTTATAATGGTCTTAGCCAATAACAACTCCACTGGACCTAATTTACTTCTACCAGACATTGAGCCTTACATTAAATAACATATCAGTGATCAAGGTATAACTAAGGATACAAGCTGATCTAGCTAAGGCCTGCTTAACGTAGACCGTCCCTTCTGTGACGTCATACGTTTGTAACGTCGCTTTCCGGATTCCGGATCTATTTCTCCGTACCCACCTATTATAACTCGCTTCTGATATCCACAAATATTTCGTCTGCCGCTTTCCGATAGTTTACTTGACGTGTATCAATCTAAAGGTGTGAACTATGTGCTAATCGGAAAATATAATATAATTTTGAAGTTTCGTGCATGAAGTATATTCCAAGAATTATAATGGTCGCTAAACAATCACATGGAATACACGGATTGATGGGGACCCAAAACGAAAACTTCGCATCAGTCACTGTACGCCTAGTAACTGTACATCAGAATGACCGTCATACTATGTACATATGTTTTTGCAGGATTGATCTTAATTCCCACAGTATATCAATGCTGAAGGAAGTTAACTATGTTTTAAATGTAAACATTCAAGTTTTGAGCTTTGATTGTAACATACTGGTATACTAATTTTCGTCCGGAAACGGACAAACAATATACGGAATTAAAATTGTTGGAACATATTTTCATTTTATTATTTGAAAGATGCTATTACGGAAAATAATCCATTTTGATACAGTATCACACAGAGCAAAATATTTGCCTCAGAAAAGCTTAAATATTTCCTGCTGAATTTTGAAAGTTTGGGGTCAGGCCTACATGTAGCTTACAAACTGGTTTGTTACTTTTTAAATAATAGATAAATAAAATCATAAAGATATGTAATTATTATGTTATTTTGTATGCTCCAATAATATAACAAATATAGAAAATTAACAAAGGTAAATGAATAACATAATACATTGAAAAGTGCTCCGGATTCACCTATTTTTAACGTTTTCAGGAAAAAATTTAAGGGGTATTAGTAAGCAAATCGGTGATATTTTGAAAATTAATTTGGTGAGGTATACTTTTTATTGGTTTTTCTTATTGCAAATAGGTCAACCTTCATAGAAATTCTAAAAAATCGATTTTTTTTTTAGATCATTTTTTCAGAAAAAAAGAAAACATGTCTATTTTGATGCAATTTTTCACTAAAATTGGGTCCGGAACTACTTTTAAAAGAACAATATTTTGATTTATTGTGGAAAACCCAGCTTATTTGATATACTCATGAATTAAATATCACCTACTGAAGGTATGAAGATGTTACAAGCATATTCTTAATATGTTAAGTGTTGTTATAAGGAGGACATATTATTTATTCAAAAATCCTTAAAATTCGGAATATTAAGTCGTTAATACATATCTTTAAGTAACCCTGGAAGAAAACTTAACCCGGTGACATATTATTTTTATGAGGTTTTTGTGATCAGGGTATATCTTAAATCAAAATATCAAAAAATGAACGAAATCCCCGAGAGAAAACTAGAAGGGACGGTCTATCTTAAGTAATGTGAAAGAACAATCACAGTAGATAGCTTTGTTTCATAATAGACAATTTTAGGTTATTCACTGGTGATAAAACATTATGCTGAATGTTATTCAACTAAAAGGATGAAACACTGCATGGGATTTGAGACCAAATTCATTTTTCCACAAAAGATAATAAAACAAGGGCAAAGGTATTCTCAATTGATATATCTGAAACAAACTACAAAATTCTATAATATAGCACCTCCAACCTCTATATGAAATCTGGACATAACCCGTAAGAAGAACAGGCCAATGACAGGACGGGTAACACTATATACTCCCACATTTTATTGCAGATACATAAAAAACCATTATTAATATCATGGTCACTGACCTGCTTGTCACGGGTGACAATGATACCGATCAGTGTACTATCACGTGATCCCATGCCGTCCAAAGCCTCGTGTATACTGCGGGCGTCGTAAACTGCTGGAGTCTGTAACAGGCTCAATAGGATTTCCTCATAGTCACCTTGTAACACTCCCTCCAGATCCTTCTGAAGGTCCTGTCAGAAAAACAAATAAAACTCATTTATCCTCCTCAATACGACGATGTGTTTTTCTCTTCAAGCACCAAACTCCTTTTGTAGACAGTTTTGTTTAAATATTAAGAAATCTAATAAACGTTTCTATGATTCATGGTTCCATAAAGTAAGTTTCAGATTGTATACTCTGTATTTTGTATTAAGTGACATATGTCATTTCTGTCTATTGTATTAAGCTATTTTTAACACCTTCCTATTCGGATGTTTTTGATGTGCTAAATAAGTAAAATTAGCATTTTTTTTTTAATATCTTGATTTCCACATATTTGCTGCATAGAACCATAATGTGTTGTACATTATATTACCTGAATTTCATTTTTCTAAATATAGTTTTCACCTTTGACCATTATGGTAGTGAAGGTCAAAGGTCAAAGATCACACAAAATCACCTTGTTGTTGAACAAAACTTCACAAGTTTGTGTTTCTTGATCATTTAATGTGCTGAACAACACCGGAAACGATAAATTTGAAGTTTTAATGTAACCTACTGATAGTTCTGAAAATAATCCTACCTAATAGCCCATTAATTACCAATCACAAAATTTTGGCAAAGAGATTCTCTGTTTGACCTTCAAGGAAAATAACAGTTTAAATGACAATATTGGCAGCAAAAACATGTATTCATTAAGTTAGTAGTTACACATATCATATTAAAACATAAAATTGATAAAGATATGAGTTGATTAACAAATCAAAGTAGTATAGATATTAAAATACATGTATATGATATTATTAGATACATTTGTATGTACATATACAAGAAACAAGGGAAGTAATTAATTTTCTTGCATGCTACCAAATGCTTTGGGGGAAACGTTTGCATATCATTTACTCCCAATTTCGATTTGCAAACACTGGGTTCGACATGAAAGATATATGGTGAAACATCTAAATTCTTCTTCTTAAGAATGACAATGTCTATTTTTACAAATCAATATACAGTATATATTTATTAAGACGGGAGACTACTGTTAGTATTAATGGAGAAGCAGGAACAATAAAAAAAGTTTTGCTTTAAGTACATTTTAATCTCGTGGGAATGTTTGAGATTTATGCTTATGCATATATATGCATGGGTATACATTTCAATATATATTACAAATTGTCATTATAATAGCATTGCTGAATATGTACATGTACATGTCTGGTAAATGCTATGGTCACAATGATCGGCTGGTATCCAGGGATAGAGGGTAATCGGGAGTACACTGCTGGTTTTGACCATTTTTCGGACATCGGACAACACCGGTCTAAAAAATTGTCAAACATTGTTTACATAAAAAGGTGACCGTGTGGTAATTGTACGGCGTCTGTTTCCAAAGAGAATTTTTTGTGGCCACGAGGCAGTGAACATCGACCGAACATCTAATGCTAATCGACCGATTATCATACGATGCCTGGGCGATAACCGTCCTACCGCACGTCAGATGGCATGATTGCCACTTGCCAGGCCAAATGTCAGATGGCATGATTGCCACTTGATTCCCAAGCGGATATCGGACGATACCTAAACGATGTGTGAAGGATATATGTCTGTTTATGAAATCTACGGGACACCAAAGAACTTCGAGTTAAAACTCTTTGGGCACTTCCCCGATGCTGCCTGAGAGCCCCGGTTATGTCTAGTGTCTCAGCCGGGGACCAGGCCAAAATGGCTAAAAGTCATGCCTGTTGTACATCCTAAGCCCAATCGAAGGGGTTGTAACCAAAACATAACTCAAACATGCTACTAGAGCGGGTCCAGTTTGTTTCAATTATTAAATCTGCATGAATTACAGTATTAACTGGTTTTTTTTGTTTTTTTTCTTTTAATTTATTTAATTTTGTGAAAAGGGAAGACATGTGGTTAAACAGTATAGAAATTCTGATGAGGAGTACAGTACCTATTCCTAGTTGACATCTTTGTGGCAGACATGTTTGTAATTATTATAGTAAGAGCAAGGAAATGCACGGCCAGAACAGTTTCAAACCCGGGACCATTCGAACTCTTGTCAGGTGCTCTACCTAGTTGTCAACACACAAACCAGGTTTTTATATTCGCCTTTTTAGATTCCAATACCCTCCAAACACTATCTGGATGCCCTTCCAATTTAATTGAGCTAACTATATATGCCTGTTTCAAACTGATGAGCCGATGCTCAAGATAATAGAAACCTTTAGCAAATAGAAAACAAAATTAAATTGTGTTAGAGGTTAAGATGGAAATATTCTTTTTAATGGCATGATACATATATGATAAACAACGAAGTCAAGATCTGTTTTTCTTTACATGTATGTTGATTTGACTCAAATTCAATTGAAATTATTACATTTAATTACAAATTAATATCAATCAATTGTTTATTGTTTGTGAATTATTTATCTAGATCCTAGACTGTAGGCGCCTTATGAGAATGCTCAGTGCCTTAGAGCTGTGTAACTTTTCATGTTTCAACATTTAAAATTTAATAGCGTAGCTATATATACATGTACTCATTAAATTGTTTAATTTACTGTTAGCCATCAAAATGTACATTATAGTGTAAAATACTTATCCAAGGGACAATACTCAAGATTAATTTCCTATACACATACAGAATTGATGTACTTTCACAGATGCTTTACGGATTTTTTTGGATTTTTTGTTATGGTAATGGGAGGTCCGAGGCTGCAGTGTTGACCGTCTGAGGTCAGAATCAACCATGTTCAGTCTGCTAAAATTCAGCATGCAGCATCCCATAATATGAAGGCGATGCTATTTTTAGATGCTATTTTTTAGGTGATATGCTATTTTTTATTCTCACTCGCAAAATACACACAGTATTTTAAGTAGTTTCGTTAAATTCTGTCTCTGTAATTTACAATTCGGCAATATTATATGTATTTAGATTTAATTAAGATAAACAATCACCCAATGTGCTTCTCCAGGATCATCATCATGACGTTACGGCAAACATAAATGAAACGTAATGTCATAATGTTACTGGTACACTTCTGTAAGTAACATTGCGATTTTTCGTTTGAGTTGGGTAAAGTAAAATCGCGATAATTTCGTTTCAAGACCAGCAATTTTCAAATCTAAAGCTGATTTGTAAAGATATCTGTAGCATTAACACATTGTGTTTTCATGAAATTACAATCTAAACTGATATTTACTTTCCAGCCCTGAACACACAAAAACGCCATTTTTTAACGGAAAACATCTGATGTGTTTTTCAAATGAGAAAATTTTCTGTAAAAGAATAAAATAAAGACAAGAAAAACACCTTTTTCTTGCTTGCAATCTAAGCTTTTCATTGATATATGTCATAACAACAATGCAATATTTTATATTCACTTTCTGAGGGGTTTATTTACAAATAATGTTGGCAAATTTAACGGCATTTTTGGCACTTTTTTACGAACATGTTTTCGATGGAAACCTAGAGTGGATTAATTTATTCTAGCAGACCAAATTGTGAAAATATGACCTTAAAATAGAGAAATCACTGATTTTGTTGATATAAATATTTTGTTTCTACGAGGAATATAAAGGTTAATCTGATGCCTCGGAACTTGTTTAATGACGTTATCAAAGTCATATTTGTACAAATGTACCGATGTGAACGGGAAGGTGTTAATGTTTGCCGATTTCAGATGTGCTGCATGGTTTAATTGTCTGCCATTTTGTATTAAGTGTGCATACATGTGAGCTTGACAAACTTGTTGTGATTCCAGAGCTATAAACAGAATGACTGCAAAACATGACATTTCACTGTTATGTGACAACTCTCAATCTTTTATAGCCGTTAATAATTCATGGTGTGCTGGTGCAGCTGTAAATCTAAAACTAATTTCCTCCTACACATGAGTGGAACAGCAGGCAAGGAGTGATATCCTACACAATATTAATACAAACTTGGATACATGCAGCACGTTAACTGGACATTATCATATCAATCTGTTAAAACCAGTGGAACACCAGAGTGTCTCTATACCTTAGTTGCTTTATCTGTCACTAATCACATTCATTTGTATTGATACAGTTAACCTCATTAAATAGAGACAGGATTTACATTATTAATGGGTGACTTAATTATCTAATCTGAGATTGTAATCATCCGTTGTTGACCTTAACGGCTTTATAATCACCACTCAGCTGAATATTACAATGAAAACACACCAATCACTGTATTTACCCATTAGGATCATGCTAGTAGCTTGGATCAAGTGGATATGTACGTATAATAAACAGATTTTAATTGAAAAATATCAAAGTATAATGTTATATCTTACAAAACCTCCCTTGTTGTTTAATACCTTGTGTGACTGTAAAGTTGTTTGATACTTTGTCTTTCTATTACAAAACCTCCCTTGTTGTTTAATACCTTGTGTGACTGTAAAGTTGTTTGATACTTTGTCTTTCTATTACAAAACCTCCCTTGTTGTTTAATACCTTGTGTGACTGTAAAGTTGTTTGATACTTTGTCTTTCTATTACAAAACCTCCCTTGTTGTTTAATACCTTGTGTGACTGTAAAGTTGTTTGATACTTTGTCTTTCTATTACAAAACCTCCCTTGTTGTTTAATACCTTGTGTGACTGTAAAGTTGATGTTGATACTTTGTACTTTCTATTACAAAACCTCCTTGTTGTTTAATACCTTGTGTGACTGTAAAGTTGTTTGATACTTTGTCTTTCTATTACAAAACTCCTTGTTGTTAATACCTTGTGTGACTTTGATACTTTGTCTTTCTATTACAAAACCTCCCTTGTTGTTTAATACCTTGTGTGACTGTAAAGTTGTTTGATACTTTGTCTTTCTATTACAAAACCTCCCTTGTTGTTTAATACCTTGTGTGACTGTAAAGTTGTTTGATACTTTGTCTTTCTATTAAGTTATTTCATTTATTACTTCATAATTTAGCTATTTATTGGGTTTTTTCGGATGTTCCATACTTCAAGACTATGTATTTATCTTGTTATAAAATAATTATGTCCGCTGTTTCATACTTCCAAGACCACAGTATAGCTATTCAATAAATTTTGCAGGTGTAAAATTTCACGATTTACTGTTTGGAACGTTCTAGCATGGCTTACTTTTACAAATCATATCTATAGCCTTTGAAATTGTCACTCACACCACATGCTCTGATATGTAAAACCCAGATTTTGATAAATTTCATGAGATATTAATTTTTCACGAATTTGGATGATACGCAAATTAAGCTAAATTAAAAAACCGGCAAATATTAGCAACTACAGAGTAGTATTATATGTGTTTGTGTTGAATTGTTTTGTTGGCTGTTCCATACAATGCTGAAGTCTGTTACCATAATCTCATACTTTTGATTTTGCTCACGGGAGGTTCTGTGTAGATTTCTCATCTCTCCCACCTATTTTTGATCTTTTACATACAGCATATACATAAATTAGCCTTTAAAGTTGTCATATCCTACAAATCTTTTCAGAGAATATAATTCTTTTCACCTACGCACAATGAAAATTATTAAAAAAATCATTATAGCTAATAGTTTTTGTCTCATCTTTAATATGTATTTTGAAACAAAATTGACGAATGTAATATTCTGGGTTGGTCCTAGTCAGATAACAATGCTGTTTACACCCACAGCTGTTTATGTGACAGCTGATCACATACAAAAAAGTGTTTGGATTGTGGTGTTGGGTTTGCTGAGCAAGCAAATGAGAATCTATATCCAAAACTGATTTGATTGTGGAACTTAAACACAAAGCCTGTGTCTGATTGTGAGGGGTCAGGGAGTACTGTCATGTTCTAAAACCCTAATTACTCCTGCTATAGTGATTGGAGACAACCACTCACTGTAATAATGTCGCTACAAATTGCCTTTCTGTCGTGTGTAAATGAGACAGCTCTATCCACAATTAACACCTAAGATGTTACACCTGCTGTTTATCATCTTCCTCTCAGGGACATTCATCTCTGGATCAATTCTAAAAGTACCAACCCACACAGGTTTACCTGTATAGTTCTTTTGAGATCTGGTATAGCAAAAGGGATCTGTATGGTATATCTCTACAGAGATCTGTATAGCTCTACAGAGATCTGTATGGTATAGCTCTACAGAGATCTGTATGGTATAGCTCTACAGAGATCTGTATGGTATAGCTCTACAGAGATCTGTATGGTATAGCTCTACAGAGATCTGTATGGTATAGCTCTACAGAGATCTGTATGGTATATATACAAGATCTCTACAAAGATCTGTATGGTATAGCTCTACAGAGATCTGTATAGCTCTACAGAGATCTGTATAGCTCTACAGAGATCTGTATGGTATAGCTCTACAGAGATCTGTATGGTATAGCTCTACAGAGATCTGTATGGTATAGCTCTACAGAGATCTGTATGGTATAGCTCTACAGAGATCTGTATGGTATAGCTCTACAGAGATCTGTATGGTATATCTCTACAAAGATCTGTATGGTATATCTCTACAGAGATCTGTATGGTATAGCTCTACAGAGATCTGTATGGTATAGCTCTACAGAGATCTGTATGGTATAGCTCTACAGAGATCTGTATGGTATAGCTCTACAGAGATCTGTATGGTATAGCTCTACAGAGATCTGTATGGTATAGCTCTACAGAGATCTGTATGGTATAGCTCTACAGAGATCTTTATGGCATATCTCTACAGAGATCTGTATAGCTCCACAGAGATCTGTATGGTATATCTCTACACAGATATGTATGGTATAGCTCTACAGAGATCTGTATGGTATAGCTCTACAGAGATCTGTATGGTATATCTCTACAAAGATCTGTATGGTATAGCTCTACAGAGATCTGTATGGTATAGCTCTACAGAGATCTGTATAGCTCTACAGAGATCTGTATAGCTCTACAGAGATCTGTATGTATGGGAATTTTATGTTAAACAGTACCTCACAGAAGTTTGATTGCATTGTACCTATTGAAGCAATGTGTATGATTCCCAGGAGAATCTGACTTAAAGTGATGTATCCTCTCAAGTGGAAAATGTAACACAGACAAATACACTTAAAGAAATATAAAGGGTGTTGATTATCGGTTTTTTTTTTTACTGACCTGTTTGAACTTGCTGTTGTAGAGCTTTTTGATCTGTTGTCTCTGGACATTACAGCGCTGTGTGAGGATTTCGGTAATTTGTGTTTCGTCTGTCCCATACTTCCCTACGGCATCGTGGAGTTTGTCACAGTCATCATCAGGATGGAACGACTTACTCGGCTTCACAGTACCACTAACATTCTTCTTCATCATCTCTTTCTCTTTCTTCTGTCCCTTCTCTCTCTCCCTTGCTTCTCTCTCTTTCTCTCGTGCTATTTCCTGGCCCTGGCGTTGACTGACTACCTCTGCCGTGACACGTTGACTAGGAGCTGCCAGTGGGTTTCGGGGAGTGCTGGCCTCCTGCTCCTTAGTTTGAGTATTTGAAGGACGTCTGGCTGGCCGTTTGACAGCCCCCACAGGCACTGGTGGTTTGCTCTATGGACAAAAATGAACTTCTATAATTAAAAGTATTTACCAATATCACAATAACAGCTATTTACACAGTTTAACCCATGCGAGATACAAATCAACATATTCTCATATAGTAACAGAATTTTCTCAATCAAACAAGATAGAATGCAACGTTAGAGAAATCTTTCACTTATATGAAATCTGAAATTGAAACTATTTCTGAAACTCTACAGAAATCAATATTGATAAATGTATATTTACTAAGAGACTTTGATATCATACAGGGGATTTAGATATCGTACAGGGGACCTTGATATCATACAGGGGACCTTGATATCATACAGGGGACCTTGATATCGTACAGGGGACTTTGTTATCGTACAGGGGACTTTGTTATTGTACAGGGGACTTTGTTATTACGTACAGGGGATTTTGATATTGTACAGGGGATTTTGATATCATGCAGGGGATTTTGATATCATACAGGGGATTTTGATATTAGGATTTATACAGGGAATATTTGATTTGATATTATACAGGGGATTTTGATATCATGCAGGGGATTTTGATATCATACAAGGGATTTGATATCATACAGGGGATTTTGATATTGTACAGGGAATTTTAATATTATACAGGGGATTTTGATATCATGCAGGGGATTTTGATATCATACAGAGGATTTTGATATTATACAGGGGATTTTGATATCATGCAGGGGATTTTGATATTGTCCAGGGGATTTTGATATTGTACAGGGGACTTTGATATCATACAGGAGACCTTGATATCATACAGGAGACTTTGATATCATACAGGGATTTTTGATATCAACAGGGATTTTGATATCACAGAAATCGTACAGGGGGATACAGGATTTTATATATCTCACAGGATTTGATATCATACGGGGACTTTGTATTGTTATCGTACAGGGGACTTTGATATTATACGGGACAGGATATTTTGATTTCATATGTACAGGGGATTTTGATTTCATACAGGGGACAGGGATTTTGATATATCATACAGTTTGATATTACAGGGACTTTGATATCATACAAGGGGACAGGATTTGATATTGTACAGGGGACGTTGATATCATACAGGGGACTTTGATATAATACAGGGGATTTTGATATCGTACAGAGGATTTTGATATCGTACAGGGGACTTTGATATCATACAGGGGACTTTGATATCGTACAGGGGACTTTGATATTGTACAGGGGATTTTGATATCTGATACAGGGGACTTTGATATTGTACAGGGGATTTTGATATCGTACAGGATATATCGTTTTTGATATTGTACAGGGGACTTTGATATTGTACAGGGGGATTTTGATATCATACAGGGGATTTTGATATCATACAGGGGACTTTGATATCATACAGGGGATTTTGATATTATACAGGGGATTTTGATATCATACAGGGGATTTTGATATTGTACAGGGGACTTTGATATCATACAGGGGATTTTGATATCATACAGGGGATTTTGATATTATACAGGGATTTTGATATCATACAGGGGACTTTGATATCTTACAGGGGGGGAGACTTTGATATCATACAGGGGATTTTGATATCGATACAAGGGATTTTGATTATGTACAAGGGATTTTGATATCGCACAGGGGATTTTGATATCATACAGGGGATTTTGATATCATACAGGGGATTTTGATATTATACAGGGGATTTTGATATTATGCAGGGGACCTTGATATCTTACCGGGGACCTTGATATCTTACCGGGGACTTTGATATCATACAGGAGACATTGATATCGAACAAGGGACTTTGATATTATACAGGGGAGTTTGATATTGTACAGGGAATTTAGATATCATACAGAGGACCTTGATATCGTACAGGGGATTTTGTTATCGTATAGGAGACTTTGATATCATACAGATTGTATCTGGAGATAAACGTCAATATTCACTCTTTATTTAATTAATCAGACAGATAGGGGTGTATACAACAGCAACTATACATGTACAGCTAATGTAATTAATAAAATTTGGTTTAAAAAATCTGTTCAAATGTCATCAATATGCTGACACAGGAATGATTCTAATCTAAATACAGAAAATGATGTGTGTTGGTTGTTAAGTTGAGTTTGACGTTATCCCTATACACAGATAGGAAAACACAACATTTTCATCAACAGTCATCAGAAGAACATCTGCTAAGGGCATTAATTTTACGAAAAATTAAAAAAAAAAAATATTGTACAAGAAGAAATGATTGAGTTGTGGCTGATAGATTTAGATTTCAATTTGTGACTGTTACCATTTGAAAGAAGATAGGTTTGGATAGAAGGCAATTGATGGACAAAAACAACTACATGTACAAGCTCCAAATATGCTGAGGCAGGATTAATATTGTAAAAAAATTAATATCAAATTGATAAGTAAATATAACTATTAAGATTATTGAATCACAACCTGAAAAGGGAAAAAATGAAGATATTGTAACAGAAATATGGTGTGGCCAAGGATGAGAGATTCTAGACAGCTAGCCATGTGGTCAAGGAAATGAGACTTTACACAGAAGGTGTGGTCAAGGAAATGAGACTTTACACAGAAGGTGTGGTCAAGGAAATGAGACTTTACACAGAAGGTGTGGTCAAGGAAATGAGGTTTTACATAGCAGGTGTGGTCAAGGAAATGAGGTTTTACACAGGTGTGGTCAAGGAAATGAGACTTTACACAGAAGGTGTGGTCAAGGAAATGAGGTTTTACATAGCAGGTGTGGTCAAGGAAATGAGGTTTTACACAGAAAGTGTGGTCAAGGAAATGAGACTTTACACAGAAGGTGTGGTCAAGGAAATGAGGTTTTACACAGAAGGTGTGGTCAATGAAATGAGACTTTACACAGAAGGTGTGGTCAAGGAAATGAGGTTTTACATAGCAGGTGTGGTCAAGGAAATGAGGTTTTACACAGAAAGTGTGGTCAAGGAAATGAGACTTTACATAGAAGGTGTGGTCAAGGAAATGAGGTTTTACATAGCAGGTATGGTCAATGAAATGAGACTTTACACAGAAGGTGTGGTCAAGGAAATGAGGTTTTACATAGCAGGTGTGGTCAATGAAATGAGACTTTACACAGAAGGTGTAGTCAAGGAAATGAGGTTTTACAAAGGTGTGGTCAAGGAAATGAGGTTTTACACAGAATGTGTGGTCATGGAAATGAGGTTTTACACAGAAAGTGTGGTCAAGGAAATGAGGTTTAACACAGAAGGTGTGGTCAAGGAAATGAGGTTTTACACAGAATGTGTGGTCATGGAAATGAGGTTTTACACAGAAAGTGTGGTCAAGGAAATGAGGCTTTACACAGAAGGCGTGGTCAAGGAAATGAGGTTTTACACAGAAGGTGTGGTCATGGAAATGAGGTTTTACACAGAAGGTGTGGTCATGGAACTGAGGTTTTACACAAACAGTGAAGGTGTGGTCATGGAAATGAGGTTTTACAAAGAAGGTGTGGTCAAGGAAATAAGGTTTTACACAGAAGGTATGGTCAAGGAAATGAGGTTTTACATAGAAGGTGTGGTCAAGGAAATGAGGTTTTACATAGAAGGTGTGGTCAAGGAAATGAGACTTTACATAGAAGGTGTGGTCAAGGAAATGAGTTTTACACAGAAGGTGTGGTCAAGGAAATGAGACTTTACATAGAAGGTGTGGTCAAGGAAATGAGACTTTACACAGAAGGTGTGGTAAAGGAAATGAGACTTTACACAGAAGGTGTGGTCAAGGAAATGAGACTTTACACAGAAGGTGTGGTTAAGGAAATGAGACTTTACACAGAAGGTATGGTCAAGGAAATGAGATTTTACATAGAAGGTGTGGTCAAGGAAATGAGACTTTACACAGAAGGTGTGGTAAAGGAAATGAGACTTTACACAGAAGGTGTGGTCAAGGAAATGAGGTTTTACACATACAGTGAAGGTGTGGTCATTGAAATGAGTTTTTACAAAGAAGATGTGGTCAAGGAAATGAGGTTTTACATAGGTGTTGTCAAGGAAATGAGACTTTACACAGAAGGTGTGGTCAAGGAAATGAGACTTAACACAGAAGGTGTGGTCAAGGAAATGAGGTTTTACACAGAAGGTGTGGTCATGGAAATGAGGTTTTACACAGAAGGTGTGGTCATGGAACTGAGGTTTTACACAAACAGTGAAGGTGTGGTCATGGAAATGAGGTTTTACAAAGAAGGTGTGGTCAAGGAAATGAGGTTTTACACAGAAGGTATGGTCAAGGAAATGAGGTTTTACATAGAAGGTGTGGTCAAGGAAATGAGGTTTTACATAGAAGGTGTGGTCAAGGAAATGAGACTTTACATAGAAGGTGTGGTCAAGGAAATGAGACTTTACACAGAAGGTGTGGTAAAGGAAATGAGACTTTACACAGAAGGTGTGGTCAAGGAAATGAGACTTTACACAGAAGGTGTGGTTAAGGAAATGAGACTTTACACAGAAGGTATGGTCAAGGAAATGAGATTTTACATAGAAGGTGTGGTCAAGGAAATGAGACTTTACACAGAAGGTGTGGTAAAGGAAATGAGACTTTACACAGAAGGTGTGGTCAAGGAAATGAGGTTTTACACATACAGTGAAGGTGTGGTCATGGAAATGAGTTTTTACAAAGAAGATGTGGTCAAGGAAATGAGGTTTTACATAGGTGTTGTCAAGGAAATGAGACTTTACACAGAAGGTGTGGTCAAGGAAATGAGACTTAACACAGAAGGTGTGGTCAAGGAAATGAGGTTTTAGACAGAAGATGTGATCAAGAAAATGAGGTTTTACACAGATGTGGTCAAGGAAATGAGGTTACATAGAAAGTTTGGCCATCTGTATGTTGCTTTGTATGAATTTGCAATATTTCACAGAGGCTTAAATTGAAAAAAAAATTTCAGACAGGAGGCTTTCCTTTTAAATCAAATATATTTGTCATGTCCATTGTGATGTATGATTGTGAATTTATGCTATTGTTTTGCATTTTAAATGACTTCAAGGCTTTAAATATATGAAATAAAACCTTCTGTAACAAGTATCTAGCTACACATTGCTGGAAACTGGAAATTTCTCAAGATTCTATTGAAAGTATCTGAAGATTTTTTATGTATATATATACTTGTCTAGTGCAAATTGATCTAAATTAAACAAAATTTAGCATTGTATGAAACAACATTATATATAATCACAGCAAATGTACACTAAATTATGATTCATGTTGATATTTTACATCAATCAAATTCTACTCTAGCTGATCAAATTTTAATACATGTTCTACAGACCCTGAAATAAATCCTGCAACAATAAGGTGTGTAAGGTGATAATGATGGCTTTTAGTTATGTTTAAAGTTTGGTAAGGATTGGACTTAACCTTTTTGAGAAACGGAGCTAAACGCAAAACTTTAAAGTGAAATGTTGACGGCAACGCTACCGCCGCCTGATTATCATGTGTTTCAATGTGGGGCCCTAATAACAAATCTTTCATGTAAAACCTTACCATGAAGAAATTGTTTGGCATTATTTTATTTAACCAAAAATATCTTTAAGAATTTGGGACAGGATGTGATGCAAAACAACAGGACAGTTAAAAAAAGACTTGTGTAAAATTACATTCGAGCTCTACCTATTCCTCCATGTTCAGGAGCAATACATTAGTGTACTTGTTTTGTACTGTAAATTTTAATCATGACATGAAGAGCCACCATCCCCCTGTAGATTTACTAAAATCATGATATGGGGAGCCACAATCCCCCCGGTAGAATAATGACATGAAGAGCCACAATCCCCCCGGTACATTAACTTAAATCATGACATGGGGAGCCACAATCCCCGGTAGATTAACTTAAATCACGACATGAAGAGCCATGATCCCCCGGTAGATTAACTTAAATCATGACATGAAGAGCCAAATCCCCCGGTGATTAACTTAAATCATGACATGAAGAGCCATGATCCCCCGGTAGATTAACTTAAATCATGACATGAAGAGCCATGATCCCCCGGTAGATTAACTTAAATCATGACATGAAGAGCCATGATCCCCCGGTAGATTAACTTAAATCATGACATGAAGAGCCATGATCCCCCGGTAGATTAACTTAAATCATGACATGAAGAGCCATGATCCCCCGGTAGATTAACTTAAATCATGACATGAAGAGCCATGATCCCCCGGTAGATTAACTTAAATCATGACATGAAGAGCTATGATCCCTCGGTAGATTAACTTAATTAAATCACGACATGAAGAGCCATGATCCCCCGGTAGATTAACTTAAATCATGACATGAAGAGCCATGATCCCCGGTAGATTAACTTAAATCATGACATGAAGAGCTATGATCCCCCGGTAGAGCCATGATCCCCCAGTAGATTAACTTAAATCATGACATGAAGAGCCATGATCCCCCGGTAGATTAACTTAAATCATGACATGAAGAGCCACAATCCCCCGGTAGATTAACTTAAATCATGACATGAAGAGCCATGATCCCCGGTAGATTAACTTAAATCATGACATGAAGAGCCATGATCCCCCGGTAGATTAACTTAAATCATGACATGAAGAGCCACAATCCCCCGGTAGATTAACTTAAATCATGACATGAAGAGCCATGATCCCTGGTAGATTAACTTAAATCCATGACATGAAGAGCCACAATCCCCCGGTAGATTAACTTAAATCATGACATGAAGAGTCATGATCCCCCGATAGATTAACTTAAATCATGACATGAAGAGTCATCCCCCGGTAGATTACACTTAAATCTGACATGGGGAGCCCAATCCCCGGTAGATTAACTTAAATCATGACATGAAGAGCCATGATCCCCCGGTAGATTAACTTAAATCATGACATGAAGAGCCATGATCCCCCGGTAGATTAACTTAAATCATGACATGAAGAGCCATGATCCCCCGGTAGATTAACTTAAATCATGACATGAAGAGCCAATCAGTAGATTAACTTAATCACGACATGACATGAAGAGCCATGATCCCGGTAGATTAACTTAAATCATGACATGAAGAGTCATGATCCCCCCGGTAGATTTAACTTAAAATCATGAATGAAGAGCCACAATTCCCCAGGTAGATTAACTTAAATCATGACATGAAGAGCCATGATCCCCCGGTAGATTAAACTTAAATCATGACATGAAGAGCCACAATCCCCCCGGTAGATTAACTTAAATCATGACATGAAGAGTCATGATCCCCCGGTAGATTAACTTAAATCATGACATGAAGAGCCATGATCCCCCAATTAACTTAAATCATCCGACATGAAGAGCTATGATCCCCCCGGTAAGATTAACTTAAATCATGACATGAAGAGCCATGATCCCCCGGTAGATTAACTTAAATCATGACATGAAGAGCCACAATCCCCCGGTAGATTAACTTAAATCATGACATGAAGAGCCATGATCCCCCGGTAGATTAACTTAAATCATGACATGAAGAGCCATGATCCCCCGGTAGATTAACTTAAATCATGACATGAAGAGCCATGATCCCCCGGTAGATTAACTTAAATCATGACATGAAGAGCCACAATCCCCGGTAGATTAACTTAAATCATGACATGAAGAGCCATGATCCCCCGTAGATTAAATTGGAGACCATTCGTAGTAGATAACTTAAATCATGACATGAAGAGCCACAATCCCCCGGTAGATTAACTTAAATCATGACATGAAGAGCCATGATCCCCCGGTAGATTAACTTAAATCATGACATGAAGAGCCATGATCCCCCTGTAGATTAACTTAAATCATGACATGGGGAGCCACAATCCCCCGGTAGATTAACTTAAATCATGACATGAAGAGCCATGATCCCCCGGTAGATTAACTTAAATCATGACATGAAGAGCCATGATCCCCCGGTAGATTAACTTAAATCATGACATGAAGAGCCATGATCTCCCGGTAGAGCCATGATCCCCCGGTAGATTAACTTAAATCATGACATGAAGAGCCATGATCCCCCGGTAGATTAACTTAAATCATGACATGAAGAGCCATGATCCCCCGGTAGATTAACTTAAATCATGACATGAAGAGCCATGATCCCCCGGTAGATTAACTTAAATCATGACATGAAGAGCCATGATCCCCCGGTAGATTAACTTAAATCATGACATGAAGAGCCATGATCCCCCGGTAGATTAACTTAAATCATGACATGAAGAGCCATGATCCCCCGGTAGATTAACTTAAATCATGACATGGGGAGCCACAATCCCCAGTAGATTAACTTAAATCATGACATGAAGAGCCATGATCCCCCGGTAGATTAACTTAAATCATGACATGAAGAGCCATGATCCCCCGGTAGATTAACTTAAATCATGACATGAAGAGCCATGATCCCCCGGTAGATTAACTTAAATCATGACATGAAGAGCCATGATCCCCCGGTAGATTAACTTAAATCATGACATGAAGAGCCATGATCCCCCGGTAGATTAACTTAAATCATTGAGCCAAATCCCATTGACTAATGAAGAGCCACAATCCCCCGGTAGATTAACTTAAATCATGACATGAAGAGCCATGATCCCCCGGTAGATTAACTTAAATCATGACATGGGGAGCCACAATCCCCAGTAGATTAACTGAAATCATGACATGAAGAGCCATGATCCCCCGGTAGAGCCATGATCCCCCGGTAGATTAACTTAAATCATGACATGAAGAGCCATGATCCCCCGGTAGATTAACTTAAATCATGACATGAAGAGCCATGATCCCCCGGTAGATTAACTTAAATCATGACATGAAGAGCCATGATCCCCCGGTAGATTAACTTAAATCATGACATGGGGAGCCACAATCCCCGGTAGATTAACTTAAATCACGACATGAAGAGCCATGATCCCCCGGTAGATTAACTTAAATCATGACATGAAGAGCCATGATCCCCCGGTAGATTTACTTAAATCACGACATGAAGAGCCATGATCCCCCGGTAGATTATGAGCAGACTATAAACAACCATTACTAGCAACACAGAAGTTACCATGTAGGACAGCAAGAACTGCAAACAGATCAATAGAAATGATGTATTCATCAGAGGCATGCAAACTACATGTAACCTTACAAAAAACAGGCCAATTGGTCTGTAAATAGAACAAACATTAAACACAGTGTGACAATTAAAAGTGGGTGGTCCTAATCAGCAGATATTGTATTCCCCATACATCTTACAAGTGTGAAATACAGCCTAGGGCCATTCTAGACAGAAATAGATTGATAACAAGTTCTATATTTTAACATTTCTGTTGCCATAACAATAACAGCACCAGATTAGATTTGGCCACCAAAAACGTTCTGAATACAGATGAATTACTTTCTGCAGTCTTCGCCTACCAAAACATGCTAACTCACCACTAACATGATCATATCCACAGACTCTCATCAAACTACAATCAACAGCTTCAATTTAGAGCTGTGTGCAGCTGACAGGAAACGTAAAATTACACTGATTAAATTTTATTTATTTGAACATTTGATAATAATCTTTCAGCATTTATACTGTATTGTCCCCGTCCTTGAGATAACACTTGTTTACTAATAGCTCCTCCATAAGAGATCTGAGTACCGCAACCTTCCCGCTTTGTAACTGCTGCTAAGTTTCTCCATTCTCCATGGACGCCAACAATTTTACCTTCCCTATAGTTTTACCTACCTAATACTGTCCAGCTGTACACATTGTTACTGTTGTCCTGTCCCTAGGGTATACCTAGTTACCTACTGTACCTTATTCTAAGTCATGCCCCAAGGTGTTCCTACATCTTTTCCTTGCCCTTGGGGTGTACCTACCTTTTTTGCCCTGCTTCTGGGTTTACCTATTTTAAGCCCTGCCCTTGGGTATATGTACCTTTTTGGTGTACCCCTGGATATACCTATTTTATGCCCTGTCCTGTGGTATACAAACCTTTTTGCCTTGCCCCTGAGGTATTTTGTACCTTTTAGGTCTAACTCTGGATATACCTATTTTATGCCCTGTCCTGTGGTATACAAACCTTTTTTCCCTGCCCCTGAGGTATTTTGTACCTTTTAGGTCTAACTCTGGATATACCTATTTTATGCCCTGCCCTGTGGTATACAAACCTTTTTTCCCTGCCCCTGAGGTATTTTGTACCTTTTAGGTCTAACTCTGGATATATCTATTTAAGCCCTGCCCTGTGGTATACAAACCTTTTTTCCCTGCCCCTGAGGTATTTTGTACCTTTTAGGTCTAACTCTGGATATACCTATTTTATGCCCTGTCCTGTGGTATACAAACCTTTTTGCCCTGCCCCTGAGGTATTTTGTACCTTTTAGGTCTAACTCTGGATATACCTATTTTATGCCCTGCCCTGTGGTATACAAACCTTTTTTTCCCTGCCCCCGAGGTATTTTGTACCTTTTAGGTCTAACTCTGGATATATCTATTTAAGCCCTGCCCTGTGGTATACAAACCTTTTTTCCCTGCCCCTGAGGTATTTTGTACCTTTTAGGTCTAACTCTGGATATACCTATTTTATGCCCTGCCCTGTGGTATACAAACCTTTTTTCCCTGCCCCTGAGGTATTTTGTACCTTTTAGGTCTAACTCTGGATATACCTATTTTATGCCCTGTCCTGTGGTATACAAACCTTTTTTCCCTGCCCCTGAGGTATTTTGTACCTTTTAGGTCTAACTCTGGATATACCTATTTTATGCCCTGCCCTGTGGTATACAAACCTTTTTTCCCTGCCCCTGAGGTATTTTGTACCTTTTAGGTCTAACTCTGGATATATCTATTTAAGCCCTGCCCTGTGGTATACAAACCTTTTTGCCCTGCCCCTGAGGTATTTTGTTGATGAGCTCTATAAGGACATTGATGGTAGGATGGTTACACTTGTGCTGGAGATCGTCCACAAGTTCAGCATCATATTTCTTCTTGTAGGCCCGCTTAATGGCAGGCATGTCAACCTGAAACATATCACATTTAACCTTAAATCAGACATAACAGTGCATCACAATATATACTGACTCTGAATTCAGAGGAATCAGGGGAAAGAATGACAGATAAGCATTTGTAAATAAGGCCATTTAAAACAATATGATATTGCTGGTAATTATTAGTTAATCTTATTATTACCATTGATTTCATTTTTTGATATTTTTGTCTTAAAATCTTGTATCAATCCCAAAAGAGTAAAGACATATTTGCTAGTCTCCACATAACCTACATGTAACTGAACTAGCTTGACCTACATACAACTGTATGTCAATTTTATCATGGCTTTTTCTCAACACCAGAGCCTGCTGTAAAACTATATCTTGTGCAACAGGCAGATGGAGTGTATATAAGAAGCTTAAAACAACTACATATCAGGTTCATGTCATCAGCTTTTTACTCAAGACATGCAACAAGACCATATCTAACACTGCACCAGTCGATAAAGTTTTCATACATATTCCTGGAAATTATGGCAAGATCTGGAGCATGCATCACCATTGTGGAGATTTTTAAAAGCTTCAAAACCAAACAGCATCAGCATCTTCATCAACATCTTACGCTTCTACAAATATTGCATTTAAGCAACACAATATAACGATTGGCGAAGAACGTTGTTTGGAAAGACAATTTAAATGATTAATTGATAATTTAGATGGAGAAGTATTAAATCTTTATATGTCAATCATTTCCAATACACAACAGAGTGTATGAAAAAACTTGGTATTACTTGATCAATCTGACAACGTCTCCACAAGAAATACCAGAAACAATCCGAAACAGTGGAACTGCTATTGATTAATACCAGGGCCCGATAATGCTGACGTCTTCATCCGTGTAAATTATTGACAAAATTTTGAATATTATCCAACAGAGAGGTTCCTTGAGTTAGAAAACTAGAAATCAAAACACGCAGAAATGATTGATAGAGCCTGTGTAAACCATGGCAATGCATCAGTCTGTTACATGTAAATCTTCATATTTATACTGCAAAAAAAATCTCATGTGTATAATCAAATCTTAAAATCTATAGGAGAAACCAATGTAAATAGAATATTCAGCCAATGGCAGCCACAATGGAACAAACTTCTATACACATACTCTATACATAATGATATACCAGAAAGGACCCAGTGTATTTATTGATATTCTACACACAAAAACCATTCTTGTGTCTAAGAAATCTAATGGCAAACCTGAAAATAAGATTGAGTATAAATCTCTGTATTGACAAATGTCAAAGAAGCATGCAATAATGTAATTATATGGCTATTGTCTGTGGGTGAGCATAACTGACGATGTAACATTACTTTATCAGTTCCAATTGTATTTATCTTAGTGATACCTAGCTAGGTCTAAAATGTTCAGATGGCAATAACAAAACCTTGTTTTAATTTGGACTTAATATTTTGATCATATTTATGTGCATTATAACCATAGTATAATTTCTCTGTCAACCCTAGTGTAGGATTTCTCTGACAACCCTAGTGTAGGATTTTTCTGCCAACCCTTGTGTAAGATTTCTCTGTCGACCCTTGTGTAAGATTTCTCTGTCGACCCTAGTTAAGGGTTTCTCTGTCAACCCTTGTGTAAGATTTCTCTGTCAACCCTAGTTTAGGGTTTCTCTGTCAACTCTTCTGTAGGATTTCTCTGTCAACTCTTGTGTAAGATTTCTCTGTCAACCCTAGTGTAGGGTTTCTCTGTCAACCCTAGTGTAGGATTTCTCTGTCAAGCTTAGTCTAGGGTTTCTCTGTCAACACTTGTATAAGATTTCTCTGTCAACCCTTGTGTAAGATTTCTCTGTTAACCCTTGTGTAAGATTTCTCTGTCAACCCTAGTTTAGGGTTTCTCTGTCAACTCTTCTGTAGGATTTCTCTGTCAACTCTTGTGTAAGATTTCTCTGTCAACCCTAGTGTAGGGTTTCTCTGTCAACCCTAGTGTAGGATTTCTCTGTCAAGCTTAGTCTAGGGTTTCTCTGTCAACACTTGTATAAGATTTCTCTGTCAAGCCTAGTGTAAGATTTCTGTGTCAAGCCTAGTCTAGGGTTTCTCTGTCAAGCCTAGTCTAGGGTTTCTCTGTCAAGCCTAGTCTAGGGTTTCTCTGTCAAGCCTAATGTTGGATTTCTCTGTCAACCCTTGTGTAAGATTTCTCTGTCAAGCCTAGTCTAGGGTTTCTCTGTTCACCCTAGTGTAGGATTTCTCTGGCAAGCCTAGTCTAGGGTTTCTCTGTCAACCCTAGTGTAGGGTTTCTCTGTTCACCCTAGTGTTGGATTTCTCTGTCAACCCTTGTGTAAGATTTCTCTGTTCACCCTTGTCTAGGGTTTCTCTGTCAACCCTAATGTAGGATTTCTCTGTCAAGCCTAGTCTAGGATTTCCCTGTCCACCCTAATGTAGGGTTTCTCTGTCAACAATTGTATAAGATTTCTCTGTCAAGCCTAGTGTAGGGTATCTCTATGGAGCTGCCAGTTTTGGTGCAGCTTTCTCCACCATCCACAGTGTTACTCTGATTATAACCCCATAATTATGGATGTGATGAATCTAACAAATCAATCATGCAGTGATTTAAAACTTCATAAACATGCAGATATTGGTTAGTGGTGGAGGAGGATGTTAATTCAAAAAGTGGACAGACAAGGATGCCAAATACCAACATTCTAGGTAAAAAAAATATAACACAAAATGCACCAAATTCTTCCATCATCAAAAAATCATGCTAATTTAACCATTATGAACATTTGTATATACTCACATTGCTAGCAGATTGCTTTGTTTCCTTTGGAAATGAGAGATTAAAATGCTGATTGGAAAATCTTGTCTACAGAGGATTAACAAGTGTTTGTTTTGGAGGATTCCAACAAGACAAAGTACCACTAATTCTGTTTCCATTCCATGTGCTATAGCAACTGTCCATTTTTGCACATGATAATGACACCTAATAATGCATATTGATGTTACTCAAGAGTTATTTCATTATGACTTTGATTATGCCATTGATTTTAAGAAATGTGTAAAACAGTGTAATGGATGTTGTTATAAAGCAGAGCAATGTAGTGCTTTATCTTAATGTTAGACATGAATGTTACTGACATACATCATAACTATAATCATTCCTGATTCATTGGTAGTCATTAGATGTTAGCTTCTCCTGTGCCAGGTTTTAAATCTGTTTGTCATGCAACTAAAATTACATGTATGCAGTTAATGTTAAATAAAAATTGGTTCAAGGCCAAGAAAACAGTATAATTTTGTTGTTCTGTTGTGTTGTTTATTGGGAAGCAATACAATTTCTGGTTGAGGAGAAGACTGTTACGAGCTGCATTAATTTCTAACATTGTCATTTACAAACTATAAGACTTATAGTTATTAACCATAACAGTTTTCTTGTTTTACAAGGAGAACATTATGAATATGGTTATTGATTTTTGTATGAAATGCAAGATTCTTTTCAACTTCTGTTGAAGCACTGAATTCAATTATGAAATCAATGGCATTTTGAAAATGCTTATACATTCCTCTCTATTAGCAGTAGAACAAACCAACTGACTGCTTTTTTAGAATCATGAAAGAGCATACTTCAGTGTTGATGAAAAGCACATTAGGAATTAATCATTAACATTACTGGTTTACAAGTTATATTTAGGGTTTTAGATCTGATTTATTATCTAAAATTTGTGAAACACCTGATGAACACTGATACTGCTTGATAACATGAAGTACTTGTAATGTGGTCCATACAGACAAATAATTGACAAACCCAACAATGGCTATCTTGGTCCATACAAACAAACAACTGACACACCCTACAATGGCTATCTTGGTCCATACAAACAAACAACTGACACACCCTACAATGGCTATCTTGGTCCATACAAACAAACAACTGACAACCCCTACAATGGCTATCTTGGTCCATACAAACAAAAAACTACTGACACACCCTACAAAGGCTATCTTGGTCCATACAGACAAACAACTGACACACCCTACAAAGGCTATCTTGGTCCATACAGCCAAACAACTGACACACCCTACAAAGGCTATCTTGGTCCATACAGACAAACAACTGACACACCCTACAAAGGCTATCTTGGTCCATACAGACAAACAACTGACACACCCTACAAAGGCTATCTTGGTCCATACAGACAAACAACTGACATACCCTACAAAGGCTATCTTGGTCCATACAGACAAACTACTGACACACTACCTACAAACAAACTAATGGCTATCTTGGTTCCATACAGCCAAACAACCGACCACACCCTACAAAGGCTACTTGGTCCATACAAACAAACACTGACATACCCTACAAAGGACACACCCTAGGCTATCTTGGTCCATACAGAAACAACTGACACAACCCTACAAAGGCTATCTGGTCCATAACAAACATACAACCAAACAAACTGATCTTGGTCCATACACAAACAACTGACAAACTACAAAGGCTATCTTGGTCCATACAGACAAACAACTGACACACCCTACAAAGGCTATCTTGGTCCTACAGACAAACAACTGACACACCCTACAAAGGCTATCTTGGTCCATACAGACAAACAACTGACACACCCTACAAAGGCTATCTTGGTCCATACAGACAAACAACTTGAACACACACTAACAAAGGCTATCTTGGTCCATAAATACAAACAACTGACACACCCTACAAAGGCTATCTTGGTCCATACAGACAAACAACTGACACATCCTGAAACAAAGGCCCTATCTTGGTCCAATATAGACAACAACTGACACACCCTACAAAGGCCTATCTTGGTCATACAGACAAACATCTGACACACCCTACAAAGGCTATCTTGGTCCATACAGACAAACAACTGACACACCCTACAAAGGCTATCTTGGTCCATACAGACAAACAACTGACACACCCTACAAAGGCTATCTTGGTCCATACAGACAAACAACTGACACACCCTACAAAGGCTATCTTGGTCCATACAGACAAACAACTGACACACCCTACAAAGGCTATCTTGGTCCATACAGACAAACAACTGACACACCCTACAAAGGCTATCTTGGTCCATACAGACAAACAACTGACACACCCTACAAAGGCTATCTTGGTCCATACAGACAAACAACTGACACACCCTACAAAGGCTATCTTGGTCCATACAGACAAACAACTGACACACCCAACAAAGGCTATCTTGGTCCATACAGACAAACAACTGACACACCCTACAAAGGCTATCTTGGTCCATACAGACAAACAACTGACACACTGAACAAAGGCTATCTTGGTCCATACAGACAAACAACTGACACACCCTACAAAGGCTATCTTGGTCCATACAGACAAACAACTGACACACCCTACAAAGGCTATCTTGGTCCATACAGACAAACAACTGACACACCCTACAAAGGCTATCTTGGTCCATACAGAGAGACAAACAACTGACACACCCTACAAAGGCTATCTTGGTCCATACAGACAAAACAACTGACACTACCCTACAAAGGCTATCTTGGTCCATACAGACAAACAACTGACACACCCTACAAAGGCTATCTTGGTCCATACAGACAAACAACTGACACACCCTACAAAGGCTATCTTGGTCCATACAGACAAACAACTGACACACCCTACAAAGGCTATCTTGGTCCATACAGACAAACAACTGACACACCCTACAAAGGCTATCTTGGTCCATACAGACAAACAACTGACACACCCTACAAAGGCTATCTTGGTCCATACAGACAAACAACTGACACACCCTACAAAGGCTATCTTGGTCCATACAGACAAAAACAAACTGATCTTGTCCATACAGACAAACTAACTGACACCCTACAAAGGCTATCTTGGTCCATACAAACAAACTACTCTACAAAGGCTATCTTGGTCCATACAGACAAACAACTGACACACCCTACAAAGGCTATCTTGGTCCATACAGACAAACAACTGACACACCCTACAAAGGCTATCTTGGTCCATACAGACTGACACACCCTACAAAGGCTACTGACACTACCCTACAAAGGCTATCTTGGTCCATACAGACAAAAACAACTGACAACACCCTACAAAGGCTATCTTGGTCCATACCAGCCAAACAACTACTGACACACCCTACAAAGGCTATCTTGGTCCATACAAGCCAAACAACTGACACACCCTACAAAGGCTATCTTGGTCATACAGCCAAACAACTGACACACAACAAAGGCTATCTTGGTCCATACAGACAAACACTGACACCCTACAAAGGCTATCTTGGTCCATACAGACCAAACAACTGACACACCCTACAAAGGCTATCTTGGTCCATACAGACAAACAACTGACACACCCTACAAAGGCTATCTTGGTCCATACAGACAAACAACTGGACACATACCCTACAAAGGCTATCTTGGGTCCATATCTTGGTCCTACAAACAACTGACACACCCTACAAAGGCTATCTTGGTCCATACAGACAAACAACTGACACACCCCTACAAAGGCTATCTTGGTCCATACAGACAAACAACTGACCACACCCTACAAAGGCTATCTTGGTCCATATAGACAAACAACTGACACACCCTACAAAGGCTATCTTGGTCCATACAGCACAAACAAAACAAACTGGACACAAACCGGACTACAAAGGCTATCTTGGTCCATACAGACAAACAACTGACACACCCTACAAAGGCTATCTTGGTCCATATAGACAAACAACTGACACACCCTACAAAGGCTATCTTGGTCCATACAGCCAAACAACTGACACACCCTACAAAGGCTATCTTGGTCCATACAGACAAACAACTGACACACCCTACAAAGGCTATCTTGGTCCATACAGCCAAACAACTGACAACACCCTACAAAGGCTATCTTGGTCCATATCAGCCAAACAACTGACACACCCTACTAAGGCTATCTTGGTCCATACAGACAAACAACTGACACACCCTACAAAGGGCTATCTTGGTCCATACAGCCAAACAAACTGACACACCCTACAAAGGCTTATCTTGGTCCATATAGACAAACAACTGACACACCCTACAAAGGCTATCTTGGTCCATACGCCACATAACAACTGACACAAAGACTATCTTGGTTCATACACACTAACAACTGACACTACCCAAAGGCTATCTTGGTCCATACAGACAAACAACTGACACACCCTACAAAGGCTGTCTTGGTCCATACAGACAAACAACTGACACACCCTACAAAGGCTATCTTGGTCCATACAGACAAACAACTGACACACCCTACAAAGGCTATCTTGGTCCATACAGACAAACAACAACTGACACACCCTACAAAGGCTATCTTGGTCCATGCTGACAAACAAACTGACACACACCCTACAAAGGCTATCTTGGTCCATACAGACAAACAACTGACACACCCTACAAAGGCTATCTTGGTCCCATGCAGACAAACAATGACACACCCTACAAAGGCTATCTTGGTCCATACAGACAAACAACTGACACAACCCTACAAAGGCTATCTTGGTCCACATACAAACAAACAACTGACACACCCTACAAAGGCTATCTTGGTCCATACAGCCAAACAACTGACACACCCTACAAGGCTATCTTGGTCACATACAGACAAAACAACTGACACACCCCTACAAAGGCTATCTTGGTCCATACAGACAAACAACTGACACACCCTACAAAGGCTATCTTGGTCCATACAGCCAAACAAACTGACTACACGACACACCTACACAAGGCTATCTTGGTCCATAATACAGCCAAACAACTGACACACCTACAAAGGCTATCTTGGTCCATACAGACAAACAACTGACACACCCTACAAAGGCTATCTTGGTCCATACAGACAAACAACTGACATACCCTACAAAGGCTATCTTGGTCCATACAGACAAACTACTGACACACCCTACAAAGGCTATCTTGGTCCATACAAACAAACAACTGACACACCCTACAAAGGCTATCTTGGTCCATATAGACAAACAACTGACACACCCTCACCCTACAAAGGCTATCTTGGTCCATATAGACAAACAACTGACATTACCCTACAAAGGCTATCTTGGTCCATACAGACAAACAACTGACACACCCTACAAAGGCTAATCTTGGTCCATACAGACAACAAACAACTGCACACACCCTACAAAGGCTATCTTGGTCCATACAGACAAAATAAACTGACACACCCTACAAAGGCTATCTTGGTCCATATCAGACAAACAACTGACACACCCTACAAAGGCTATCTTGGTCCATACAGACAAACAACTGAACATTACCCTACAAAGGCTATCTTGGTCCCATTTAGACAAACAACTGACACACCCTACAAAGGCTATCTTGGTCCATATAGGACCCCTACAAAGACAATCTGTCCCATACAAGACACACACACCCTACAAAGGCTATCTTGGTCCATACAGACAAACAACTGACACACCCTACAAAGGCTATCTTGGTCCATACAGACAAACAACTGGGACACACCCTACAATAGGCTATCTTGGTCCATCAGACAAACAACTGACACACCCTACCAAGGCTATCTTGGATCATATGACAAAACAACTGACACACCCTACAAAATGTCTTAACTTATACAGAAAACACACTATCAAATTAGACAAATTGAATAGAACAAAAACCTACTCACATCTCTCACAAATTATCAGTGATTTGAACCATTTGGATCAGTGTATGGTTCATGTAAACACACCTTCCTAACACTCTCACAAATTATCAGTGATTTGAACCATTTGGATCAGTGTATGGTTTAATGTAAAACATACCTTCCTAACACTCTCACAAATTATCAGTGATTTGAACCATTTGGATCAGTGTATGGTTTAATGTAAACACACCTTCCTAACACTCTCACAAATTATCAGTGATTTGAACCATTTGGATCAGTGTATGGTTTAATGTAAACACACCTTCCTAACACTCTCACAAATTATCAGTGATTTGAACCATTTGGATCAGTGTATGGTTTCAATGTAAACACACCTTCCTAACACTCTCACAAATTATCAGTGATTTGGACCATTTGGATCAGTGTATGGTTTCATGTAAACACACCTTCCTAACACTCTCACAAATTATCAGTGATTTGAACCATTTGGATCAGTGTATGGTTTAATGTAAACACACCTTCCTAACACTCTCACAAATTATCAGTGATTTGAACCATTTGGATCAGTGTATGGTTTCATGTAAACACACCTTCCTAACACTCTCACAAATTATCAGTGATTTGGACCATTTGGATCAGTGTATGGTTTCATGTAAACACACCTTCCTAACACTCTCACAAATTATCAGTGATTTGACCATTTGGATCAGTGTATGGTTTCATGTAAACACACCTTCCTAACACTCTCACAAATTATCAGTGATTTGGACCATTTGGATCAGTGTATGGTTTCATGTAAACACACCTTCCTAACACTCTCACAAATTATCAGTGATTTGGACCATTTGGATCAGTGTATGGTTTAATGTAAACACACCTTCCTAACACTCTCACAAATTATCAGTGATTTGGACCATTTGGATCAGTGTAGGGTTTAATGTAAACAAACCTTCCTAACACTCTCACAAATTATCAGTGATTTAGACCATTTGGATCAGTGTATGGTTTAATGTAAACACACCTTCCTAACACTCTCACAAATTATCAGTGATTTGGACCATTTGGATCAGTGTAGGGTTTAATGTAAACACACCTTCCTAACACTCTCACAAATTATCAGTGATTTGAACCATTTGGATCAGTGTAGGGTTTAATGTAAACACACCTTCCTAACACTCTCACAAATTATCAGTGATTTGGACCATTTGGATCAGTGTATGGTTTAATGTAAACACACCTTCCTAACACTCTCACAAATTATCAGTGATTTGGACCATTTGGATCAGTGTATGGTTTAATGTAAACACACACTTCCTAACACTCTCACAAATTATCAGTGATTTGGACCATTTGGATCAGTGTATGGTTTAATGTAAACACACCTTCCTAACACTCTCACAAATTATCAGTGATTTGGACCATTTGGATCAGTGTATGGTTTCATGTAAACACACCTTCCTAACACTCTCACAAATTATCAGTGATTTGAACCATTTGGATCAGTGTATGGTTTAATGTAAACACACCTTCCTAACACTCTCACAAATTATCAGTGATTTGAACCATTTGGATCAGTGTATGGTTTAATGTAAACACACCTTCCTAACACTCTCACAAATTATCAGTGATTTGAACCATTTGGATCAGTGTATGGTTTAATGTAAACATACCTTCCTAACACTCTCACAAATTATCAGTGATTTGAACCATTTGGATCAGTGTATGGTTTAATGTAAACACACCTTCCTACACACTCTCAATTATCAGTGATTTCTAACAATACCCCTTAATGTTCTTTATGATATCTGGTCTGTCATGTATCAGAAGAGAATTGTTTCAATGTGGGCTTTTTTAGTAAAGGAATAGATAGCTGTTGCATTTTATGGGTAGATATATCAATACAACAAGATCAAATTATGTATCTTGAAAGCACTTACGACAAACATTCAAATGCAGACTAGTAACATTATATGGCTTCCATGAGCATTGACTTTATTGCAGAAGGAAGGATGTTGTCTATTTATTATGGTGAGATTGAGACATAAGATCTGAGTGTCTGTCCCCATACAGCCGTGAAGCTTACATCTGTTAAACTAACTCATTGTACTCAGGACAGAATTGGCACAAAACTATACATGTTATGAAATATAATTTTTATGAAAAAAAATATCTAAAGATGCTCTACCGCCGACAGAGCAGAAATGATATTCATCATTTGAACAATAATTGGTGTTTAATTGTGTATATATATGCCTAATTAATACAAAAAATTATGTTAAATAATTCATTTTGCCTTTGGTGCATGTGCAATCAGTACTTCATTCCATATAGAATATAGTGTCACAGATTTTTTTAGGGATGCAATTAAATATTTTTCGTATTTTTAACTTGAAGTAAAATTAAAAACACTAACTTTTCAATGGTGTAAAGTAAGTAACTTTTGTAACTGAAGAAAAATACTAAATCGTCTGCTCCTGTTTTTGATAATGAAAAAATACCATTTGTCATCGGTGAAACATGTTTAAGTTTATATGTCCATAGTTTACCTATTGAGATAGATTTAATGACAGTAATGTAGGAATATTTCTCCACATACAACAAATTTTACATGGCAGACATGTAAACGCTGATGATTAAGATGTGACAGATTTACATCTCAAAGCAGTGGTATTGTGTGAAACAGTTCCAGGGCACTTTACAATGGTTCAGAAATAAAATGTTCACTTATAGGGTTTGAGTGGTTACCGAGGCAAGAACAATAATATCAAACTTTTATGGCTTTAACAAATCTAGTTTTAGTAATCAGATGATGCAGTTGAAAGCATAAGATTTTGACATCAAAGTGGTAGGCAGTAGATTGGTCTTAAAAACGGTAGACTTCTGCGTGAAGCGACAGTGTTTATATTAAAGACAGGCTATCTGGAGCTGATTGAGAAGTCTCCTTCTCTCAATAAAACATTGAATTGATTCATAAAAACTCAATAAGTAGCTAACAATAGTACCAAGGGAAAGTGCAGATAATTTGAATTTGTACGTTATGGTATGAAACTTAAAATTCCATTTCTTTTTCTTCTCAGGTCAATATCAGGTTTGAGATGAGTATTGTACACAAATAGTGATGAACCTATGTCATGTTAAGCAGAATGCATTTTTTTTTTTTTTTTTTTTTGTATTTCTTTTTTAGGGAATCTTTGGTATAAGTTTAAGGCAATCTTCATAATAAACGCTTATACATTTGTATTTACATTTATTTATTGACTCATTTTGCAGTTCTCTGCTATTTTCAAATTGGGTGTTCTCTACTTTAAAGTTGTTTGACAAAGAAAACTGCTTGTCAACAACCATATACTCTAAAAGATAAGGAACAGCCAGTTTAACAATGATCAGTAAACGTTTCCATGTGAAGTCTTAATATAAATTAACTTATTGATCATCTTGTTACTGGTAAAAAAATCAATTCAAATTTTCAAGCTAACCAATTGAAACTTATCATTCTCGAAAGATTTTTTTAATTTTTTTTTTTATTTTAACGACTTTTAAATGCCATACATTTTAATGAGGGGCTTTTATTAGACACAGTAGTATGCTGTATGATTGTAAGAAATTTGTTAAGATTAAAGATTTATTCTAAACATGTAAAATTGATAGAAATTTTTTATTTCATTTAAGAAAACTGTAATGTATTATTCCTCTATCATGTTTTCAGCTCTTCATTCTGGTAAAAGAGCTGAATTCATAATTACATTGGTGGAAACCTGAGTATCAAGCAGATGGAGACAGACCGATGATGTCGTGTAAACAAAAACTGTGGGGGAGTCAGCATTACCATCACTTTTCATCTACTGTTCCCACCACACACCCAGACAAAATGGAAACAAATTCTTCAGGGACGAGCACTACAAAGTGCTTTCAGTACATTACTAAATATATCGATTGAGCACAGTCAAAAGAGAAAAAATGAATGAATTATTCTTGGTAGCCGGTGGAACTCTCCTGTATACTCTGTCACTGACAAGTTTAACCTTTCCTCACATTAACTGTCTGTTAGAGAGGATACCAACCTCTATATCTTAGTCCAGGCAACCTTTAACATGTGTACTAAGTAAGGCAACATCTATATTAATATTTGTAATTGGAAAAACAATCTGTGATTCTTGATGGATAGTATTGTGATAATTGGAGCTAAATGTCAACACATACATATGCTGTATAGGTATACTAGCCAGTTACAATACAGCAATAGTTACACATACCCCTCTGATAAAATAAGTTTGTTAAAAATTGCTTTTGTAAAATGTTCACTAGGCTCAGAACACAAATCTTCCTATAGAATGGGACGATAAGAAATATTCACTATATGAAAATACAATATCAAAGTGTAAATATTTATTTGTTATATATATCTGGGGGAATCTGTGAGATGATATTTTCCATTACTCAGTGAGTGCAAATAATTCTCACCTCAGACCGTTCAACCAACATGTTGACAAAGTCCCCATCTTTGGCAGACATGTTCTTGAAAATCTTATCAGCAAAGTAAGTGTCGGCACCTCTCACACAGTTCACTGTAATAAACAAACATGGAGGTTATACATCAAAATCTTCTACAGATCAATTCTGTGAATCACAAGTACAACTCTGTTATACATCAAAATCTTCTACAGATCAATTCTGTGAATCACAAGTACAACTCTATGTGTTTATTTAGAAATATACTGTAAACATAATACTGGTATGTCAAAATCTCTGCTCAGTGGAGACTAAAGCAGATAGAGAATATATCATCTATGTGGAGGTGTGCAAAACAATCGCAGAGATTGCATCAAAACAATCTCTTTTTGTCCTCTAATATATACGTTTTTCACATGAAAATACCAAACAGCTATTTATCTCCTTGGAGTGTTTACTATGCATCTAACATCAGCATCTGATGGGGCAGAATGGTTCAGCATGGAATACCTAATTACAGAAGGAAAGTGGACGCCACCGTTATCTCCGGTGGGAAATCTGTAGCTGAGGACATGTCAGGCATTAGTACAGACATGTAAAGACCCTGTTTCTACAAGGCCTAGATATTCGTTCCCAATCAGTCCTTCATAGTTACAGCCAGACAATCAAATTATTACCCCTGACCGCCGAGAGGTACATATCCCCAAATCAACAAAACAAACATCATTTCAACATGATCAAAAAAATCTCCCAGTGTTTACTGTCAGACACCAGACAAATAAGGTAAAATTCTTGTTTAGGTACATGTTATTGACTAGCTATTCTTATGGCATGGACTGATACAATATGTGTAGTTAACAGAGAGGACTGGTATAATGGTATGGTTGCTTATCAGATTTAGAAAATGTGAAAGGTGATCGAAAGCTTAGTTTCTGAGAGAAAAAATATATTGAAATATCCAAATTTTTGACCATGCCCTTAAGGCCTTAGAATATCAATTTATAGAATTTTGAGTCACTACCTCATAAGCATGCTTACAGTCAACTTCCGACCTCCCATTATGAAGGTTGACGTACGGACAAGAGACATTAAGACGCTGGATGCTGCGGTATTGAATAAGCTCACTTTGGTCCTTTGGACCGGATGAGCTAATAATCTGACCTGGGCTATACAGCTATTTAGTGACACCTACCCATTGTGACGAGACAGTCAGCATACTGGCGAGAACACTCATTCTTTATGTCGTCTATCACATCCTTGCCTCCAGTCAGTACTCTATACAGGTTAAAGACTACTCGGATATGGGCGAAATTTCTGGCACAAACCATTTTGATGAAAGGCCCAGTGTCACTACTCCAACGACCATCTCCGGACTGAAAGACCAAGATAATAGAGATGTTAGTAATGAAAAAATTACTGAAAGTAAATACAATGAGCTTACTTCAATTGTGATCATACATATAACTCTTCAATGTTATCAATATATCCCCCCACCCCACCCCAACAAAAACAAACTAAATTCTGTCTAACTCTCTAACACAACCTCACATCCTATATGACAAGTTTATTTTCACATTGATATTCATTAACTGTGAAGACAGATAAAATTTTCCACGTCAAAACCCTTAAAGGGAAACCACATCTTAAATGACCTTATATTGTTTATTTTTGTTCTTTTCTAAAAAGATAGATTTCTTAGGATTTGTTTTTCAGTTTTACCTGATAAAGTGAAAATTGTTTTCATCTTTATGTTTCAATCTTGATACTTTCTGATTGTACCCTTCAACTTACCTCGTATAGAGCATCAGCATCCTTCTCAGCCTCCTTCTCCACCGCTTTTACAGATTCATCACGGCCCTAGCAAAACAAAAACATTTATTCATCCATATATATACTTCAGTGAAATAAATTTTCTATAGGATAGTATGTAAACAGATGATACGAGTCCTAGAGGCTGTCCTATACATAGACCTTATACTATTTTATAATCACTACTGTGGATTAGTATATACAGATTAATGTTAAATAGGATTATAAGTGTAACAGGGTGCAGGATTTATAATAAATTTAATACCTGCCTCTGCAAGGGATCGAACTCGGGACCTTTGGATTACTAGTCTGACGCTCAACTGATCGAGCTAAAGAGAAGTTCTCTCTAGCCGAGCGATATATTGCGGCTAGTATTGACCAGGGTTACATACTCCCCGTCCAGGAATCAACTCGTCCTCGAGTTTCCAGGGGTCACAACGATTCCTTCACAGGTATCGTAAAGTATCATTCCCGAGTCCCTACATGGGCGCCAATGCAACAGGGTGCAGGATTTACAATAAATTTAATACCTGCCTCTGCCAGGGATCAAACTCGGGACCTCTGGATTACTAGTCTGACGCTCAACCGATCGAGCTAAACAGAAGTTCTCTCAAGCCCAAGCGATATATTGCGGCTAGTATTGACCAGGGTTACATATAAGTAAAACCTTAATTTTTAATGACCTGATCTCACCAATTATAGTAACCCTGATTTGATACTGGTACAGACTTATCTAACAAAGTGGCAGTTAATATATAAACTGTTAGTGATAGGATAATGGATCTTGCTGTCTCTTACATGGAATCATTTGGAAAGTTTCAATGATGATTAATGTGACTCAAGATCTATACCTTATGTAGAGCGAGTAGAAGGGTCCGTTCTGGAGCTTCTGTCTTGTCATTGATATCTGATTCCAAACTCACAGCATAGTCTGTAACAAAAGTCAAATGTATCAAACTTAACAGTATACCTGATAGCACAACTAGAAACTGCTTCCTGAAATCCTTTATGAAATAAACAAACATCAAAGATCCTATAGGTTAATGCCAATACACACATGTTTATTAAATTGGTGAAGGGGAGATAACTCCAAAACATTGATCAGTGCTTCTATTACTGTATCACTACATCTACCCGTCTTTTTAAATGGCATTAACGTCTATCAAGCTGTCTTTCATGCTAATTATCATCCTAAACATTTAAGGGGTTACTATCACTGTCATAATATCCACTCCTGGACAATGCCATAGCAAAACTGAAATCAGTCAGAGAGGGGAAACAAATTAGCAGTGCTACCTTTATTGTAAAGGTCATTCAGTGTGACCTACCTTTGTTGTAGAGGTCATTCAGCATGACCTACCTTTGTTGTAGAGGTCGTTCAGAGTGACCTACCTTTGTTGTAGAGGTCATTCAGCATGACCTACCTTTGTTGTAGAGGTCATTCAGCATGACCTACCTTTGTTGTAGAGGTCGTTCAGAGTGACCTACCTTTGTTGTAGAGGTCATTCAGCATGACCTACCTTTGTTGTAGAGGTCATTCAGTGTGACCTACCTTTGTTGTAGAGGGCGTTCAGAGTGACCTACCTTTGTTGTAGAAGTCGTTCAGCGTGACCTACCTTTGTTGTAAAGGTCATTCAGTGTGACCTACTTTTGTTGTAGAGGGCGTTCAGAGTGACCTACCTTTGTTGTAGAGGTCGTTCAGCATGACCTACCTTTGTTGTAGAGGTCGTTCAGAGTGACCTACCTTTGTTGTAGAGGTCATTCAGCATGACCTACCTTTGTTATAGAGGTCATTCAGCATGACCTACCTTTGTTGTAGAGGTCGTTCAGAGTGACCTACCTTTGTTGTAGAGGTCATTCAGCATGACCTACCTTTATTGTAGAGGTCATTCAGTGTGACCTACCTTTGTTGTAGAGGGCGTTCAGAGTGACCTACCTTTGTTGTAGAAGTCGTTCAGCGTGACCTACCTTTATTGTAAAGGTCATTCAGTGTGACCTACCTTTGTTGTAGAGGGCGTTCAGAGTGACCTACCTTTGTTGTAGAGGTCGTTCAGAGTGACCTACCTTTGTTGTAGAGGTCATTCAGCATGACCTACCTTTGTTGTAGAGGTCATTCAGCATGAACTACCTTTGTTGTAGAGGTCATTCAGCATGACCTATATACTTTTGTTGTAGAAGTCGTTCAGCGTGACCTACCTTTGTTGTAAAGGGCGTTCAGAGTGACCTACTTTTGTTGTAGAGGGAGTTCAGAGTGACCTACCTTTGTTGTAGAGGTCGCTCAGCGTGACCTACCTTTGTTGTAGAGGTCATTCAGCATGACCTATTGTACCTTTGTTGTAGAGATCGTTTCAACGTGACCTACCTTTGTTGTAGAGGGCGTTCAGAGTGACCTACCTTTGTTGTAGAGGTTGCTCAGCGTGACCTACCTTTGTTGTAGAGGGCGTTCAGAGTACCTACCTTTGTTGTAGAGGGCGTTCAGAGTGACCTACCTTTGTTGTAGAGGTCGTTCAGAGTGATCTATCTTTGTTGTAGAGGGCGTTCAGAGTGATCTATCTTTGTTGTAGAGGTCGTTCAGAGTGATCTATCTTTGTTGTAGAGGGCGTTCAGAGTGACCTACCTTTGTTGTAGAGGTCGTTCAGAGTGATCTATCTTTGTTGTAGAGGGCGTTCAGTGTGACCTACCTTTGTTGTAGAGGTCGTTCATGTTAGCCAGTGACTGGGGTGTAGTCAGACACAGAATTTCTACAGCTGAACAATAGTTCCCTTCCTGTAACATATTTGGCCGTGAATATTTCAGACTTTACGGAGATCAGTAAGCAAAGCAATTGAACCTGTCTTGTTCAATTTAAAACATTATAAAGAGTGACGTTTCTGAAAAGGCGACTTTGTACAGAGGTATAGAAGTCTGCTTGATGGAGATTTTAATACTACGTACAAAAGGTAAGGCAGCCTGGTTATATATAGGAATGCCTGGCTTTGAGGACATTTTTAATCACACTTATTGTACACAATCAAAGATGAAATATCATACAGAGAAGTATTTACCTCTAAAGCATCATGCATGGTCCTGGCTGAGGAGGAGTGGTCGTCTAGAAGAGCATCTATTAGGAGGAACCAGCTGGCTCCTAGCCCGGACTTCAGTTCAGGGATCAGCTCCTATGGATAAACCATAACAAAGGCTAACAATTTGTTACATTTATACTTAATTAGAAGATGACTTTATCTAATGACAATCAAATTATGATATCGATAATCCTCACCAGTTCATAAAGTTCCTCAAATCTGGCTTTAGTCTTCATCCTCTGTTTGTGGTTACGTCTCACACAGGTCCTGATCAGGATGTCTTCAGGGTGAACTGCAACAACAATCAACTATTACAGGCTGAAGTATTTACCTTTGTCCATGCAATTGGAGGAGGTGTACGTATTTACCTTTGTCAATGAGTTTAGAGGTGTATTTACCTTTGTCAATGAGTTTAGAGGTGTATTTACCTTTGTCAATGAGTTTAGAGGTGTATCTACCTTTGTCTATGAGTTTAGAGGTGTATCTACCTTTGTCTATGATTTTAGAGTTGTATTTACCTTTGTCTATGTGTTTGGAAGTAAATTTTTCTTTGTTTGTGAGTTTAGAGGTGTATTTACCTTTGTCTATGAGTAAAGAGGTGTATTTACCTTTGTCTATTTGTTTGGAAGTGAATTTACCTTTGTCTATGTGTTTGGAAGTGAATTTATTTTTGTCTATGAGTTTAGAGGTGTATTTACCTTTGTCTATGTGTTTAGAGGTGTATTTACCTTTGTCAATGAGTTTAGAGGTGTATCTACCTTTGTCTATGATTTTAGAAGTGAATTTACCTTTGTCTATGTGTTTGGAAGTGAATTTATTTTTGTCTATGAGTTTAGAGGTGTATTTACCTTTGTCTATGAGTTTAGAGGTGTATTTACCTTTGTCAATGAGTTTAGAGGTGTATCTACCTTTGTCTATGAGTTTGGAAGTGTATTTACCTTTGTCTAAGTGTTTGGAAGTGAATTTATCTTTGTTTACAAGTTTGGAAGTGTATTTACCTTTGTCTATGTGTTTGGAGGTGTATTTACCTTTGTCTATGTGTTTGGAGGTGTATTTACCTTTGTCTATGTGTTTGGAGAAGTGTATTTACCTTTGTCTATTGTTTGGAGGTGTATTTACCTTTGTTATGAGTTTGAGGTGTATTTACCTTTGTCTATGAGTTTGAGGATGTATTTACCTTTGTCTATGAGTTTAGGTGTATTTACCTTTGTCTATGTGTTTGGAGGTGTATTTACCTTTGTCTATGTGTTTGGGGTGTATTTACCTTTGTCTATGTGTTTGGAGGTGTATTTACCTTTGTCTATGTGTTTGGAGGTGTATTTACCTTTGTCTATGTGTTTGGAAGTGTATTTACCTTTGTCTATGAGTTTGGAGGTGTATTTACCTTTGTCTATGTGTTTGGAAGGGTATTTACCTTTGTCTATGTGTTTGGAGTGTATTTACCTTTGTCTATGTGTTTGGAGGTGTATTTACCTTTGTTCTATGTGTTTGGAGGTGTATTTACCTTTGTATGTGTTTGGAGTGTATTTACCTTTGTGTATGTGTTTGGAGGTGTATTTACCTTTGTTATGTGTTTGGAGGTGTATTTACCTTTGTGTATGTGTTTGGAGGTGTATTTACCTTTGTCTATGTGTTTGGAGGTGTATTTACTTTGTTATGTGTTTGGGTGTATTTACCTTTGTTATGTGTTTGGAGGTGTATTTACCTTTGTCTATGTGTTTGGAGGTGTATTTACCTTTGTCTATGTGTTTGGAGGTGTATTTACCTTTGTCTATGTGTTTGGAGGTGTATTTACCTTTGTCTATGTGTTTGGAGGTGTATTTACCTTTGTGTATGTGTTTGGAGGCGTATTTACCTTTGTGTATGTGTTTGGAGACGTATTTACCTTTGTGTATGTGTTTGGAGGCGTATTTACCTTTGTGTATGTGTTTTGAGACGTATTTACCATTGTGTATGTGTTTGGAGGTGTATTTACCTTTGTGTATGTGTTTGGAGGTGTATTTACCTTTGTCTATGTGTTTGGAGGTGTATTTACCTTTGTCTATGTGTTTGGAGGTGTATTTACCTTTGTGTATGTGTTTGGAGGTGTATTTACCTTTGTCTATGTGTTTGGAGGTGTATTTACCTTTGTCTATGTGTTTGGAGGGTATTTACCTTTGTCTATGATTTTGGAGGTGTATTTACCTTTGTCTATGAGTTTGGAGGTGTATTTACCTTTGTCTATGTGTTTGGAATTGTATTTACCTTTGTCTATGTGTTTGGAGGTGTATTTACCTTTGTCTATGTGTTTGGAGGTGTATTTACCTTTGTCTATGTGTTTGGAGGTGTATTTACCTTTGTCTATGTGTTTGGAGGTGTATTTACCTTTGTCTATGTGTTTGGAGGTGTATTTACCTTTGTCTATGTGTTTGGAGGTGTATTTACCTTTGTCTATGTGTTTGGAGGTGTATTTACCTTTGTCTATGTGTTTGGAGGTGTATTTACCTTTGTCTATGTGTTTGGAGGTGTATTTACCTTTGTCTATGTGTTTGGAGGTGTATTTACCTTTGTCTATGTGTTTGGAGGTGTATTTACCTTTGTCTATGTGTTTGGAGGTGTATTTACCTTTGTCTATGTGTTTGGAGGTGTATTTACCTTTGTCTATGTGTTTGGAGGTGTATTTACCTTTGTCTATGTGTTTGGAGGTGTATTTACCTTTGTCTATGTGTTTGGAGGTGTATTTACCTTTGTCTATGTGTTTGGAGGTGTATTTACCTTTGTCTATGTGTTTGGAGGTGTATTTACCTTTGTGTATGTGTTTGGAGGTGTATTTACCTTTGTCTATGTATTTACCTTTGTTATGAGTTTGGAGGTGTATTTACCTTTGTCTATGAGTTTGGAGGTGTATTTACCTTTGTCTATGTGTTTGGAGGTGTATTTACCTTTGTCTATGTGTTTGGAGGTGTATTTACCTTTGTCTATGTGTTTGGAGGTGTATTTACCTTTGTCTATGAGTTTGGAGGTGTATTTACCTTTGTGTATGTGTTTGGAGGCGTATTTACCTTTGTCTATGTGTTTGGAGGTGTATTTACCTTTGTCTATGTGTTTGGAGGTGTATTTACCTTTGTCTATGTGTTTGGAGGTGTATTTACCTTTGTCTATGTGTTTGGAGGTGTATTTACCTTTGTCTATGAGTTTGGAGGTGTATTTACCTTTGTCTATGTGTTTGGAGGTGTATTTACCTTTGTCTATGTGTTTGGAGGTGTATTTACCTTTGTCTATGTGTTTGGAGGTGTATTTACCTTTGTGTATGTGTTTGGAGGTGTATTTACCTTTGTGTATGTGTTTGGAGGTGTATTTACCTTTGTCTATGTGTTTGGAGGTGTATTTACCTTTGTCTATGTGTTTGGAGGTGTATTTACCTTTGTCTATGTGTTTGGAGGTGTATTTACCTTTGTCTATGAGTTTAGAGGTGTATTTACCTTTGTCTATGTGTTTGGAAGTGTATTTACCTTTGTCTATGTGTTTGGAGGTGTATTTACCTTTGTCTATGTGTTTGGAGGTGTATTTACCTTTGTCTATGTGTTTGGAGGTGTATTTACCTTTGTCTATGTGTTTGGAGGTGTATTTACCTTTGTCTATGTGTTTGGAGGTGTATTTACCTTTGTCTATGTGTTTGGAGGTGTATTTACCTTTGTCTATGTGTTTGGAGGTGTATTTACCTTTGTCTATGTGTTTGGAGGTGTATTTACCTTTGTCTATGTGTTTGGAGGTGTATTTACCTTTGTCTATGTGTTTGGAGGTGTATTTACCTTTGTCTATGTGTTTGGAGGTGTATTTACCTTTGTCTATGAGTTTGGAGGTGTATTTACCTTTGTCTATGATTTTGGAGGTGTATTTACCTTTGTCTATGTGTTTGGAAGTGTGTCTATGTGTTTGGAGGTGTATTTACCTTTGTCTATGAGTTTAGAGGTGTATTTACCTTTGTCTATGAGTTTAGAGGTGTATTTACCTTTGTCTATGAGTTTGGAGGTGTATTTACCTTTGTCTATGTGTTTGGAGGTGTATTTACCTTTGTCTATGAGTTTGGAGGTGTATTTACCTTTGTCTATGTGTTTGGAGGTGTATTTACCTTTGTCTATGTGTTTGGAGGTGTATTTACCTTTGTCTATGAGTTTGGAGGTGTATTTACCTTTGTCTATGTGTTTGGAGGTGTATTTACCTTTGTCTATGTGTTTGGAGGTGTATTTACCTTTGTCTATTGAGGTTTGTAGGTTAGGTATTTACCTTTGTCTATGAGTTTGGAGGTGTATTTACCTTTGTCTATGTGTTTGGAGGTGTATTTACCTTTGTCTATGTGTTTGGAGGTGTATTTACCTTTGTCTATGTGTTTGGAGGTGTATTTACCTTTGTCTATGTGTTTGGAGGTGTATTTACCTTTGTCTATTTGTTTGGAGGTGTATTTACCTTTGTCTATGTGTTTGGAGGTGTATTTACCTTTGTCTATGTGTTTGGAGGTGTATTTACCTTTGTCTATGTGTTTGGAGGTGTATTTACCTTTGTCTATGTGTTTGGAGGTGTATTTACCTTTGTCTATGTGTTTGGAGGTGTATTTACCTTTGTCTATGAGTTTGGAGGTGTATTTACCTTTGTCTATGTGTTTGGAGGTGTATTTACCTTTGTCTATGTGTTTGGAGGTGTATTTACCTTTGTCTATGTGTTTGGAGGTGTATTTACCTTTGTCTATGAGTTTGGAGGTGTATTTACCTTTGTCTATGAGTTTGGAGGTGTATTTACCTTTGTCTATGTGTTTGGAGGTGTATTTACCTTTGTCTATGTGTTTGGAGGTGTATTTACCTTTGTCTATGAGTTTGGAGGTGTATTTACCTTTGTCTATGTGTTTGTAGGTTTATTTACCTTTGTCTATGTGTTTGGAGGTGTATTTACCTTTGTCTATGATTTTGGAGGTGTATTTACCTTTGTCTATGAGTTTGAGTGTATTTACCTTTGTCTATGTGTTTGGAGGTGTATTTACCTTTGTCTATGTGTTTGGAGGTGTATTTACCTTTGTCTATGAGTTTAGAGGTGTATTTACCTTTGTCTATGAGTTTAGAGGTGTATTTACCTTTGTCTATGAGTTTGAGGTTATTTACCTTTGTTATGAGTTTGAGGTGTATTTACCTTTGTCTATGTGTTTGGAGGTGTATTTACCTTTGTCTATGTGTTTGGAGGTGTATTTACCTTTGTATGTGTTTGGAGGTGTATTTACCTTTGTCTATGTGTTTGGAGGTGTATTTACCTTTGTCTATGTGTTTGGAAGTGTATTTACCTTTGTCTATGTGTTTGGAGGTGTATTTACCTTTGTCTATGAGTTTGGAGGTGTATTTACCTTTGTCTATGTGTTTGGAGGTGTATTTACCTTTGTCTATGTGTTTGGAGGTGTATTTACCTTTGTCTATGTGTTTGGAGGTGTATTTACCTTTGTCTATGTGTTTGGAGGTGTATTTACCTTTGTCTATGTGTTTGGAGGTGTATTTACCTTTGTCTATGAGTTTGGAGGTGTATTTACCTTTGTCTATGTGTTTGGAGGTGTATTTACCTTTGTCTATGTGTTTTGGATTTACCATTTGTGTATTTACCTTTGTCTATGTGTTTGGAGGTGTATTTACCTTTGTCTATGAGTTTGGAGGTGTATTTACCTTTGTCTATGTGTTTGGAAGTGTATTTACCTTTGTCTATGTGTTTGGAAGTGTATTTACCTTTGTCTATGAGTTTGGAGGTGTATTTACCTTTGTCTATGATTTTGGAGGTGTATTTACCTTTGTCTATGAGTTTGGAGGTGTATTTACCTTTGTCTATGTGTTTGGAGGTGTATTTACCTTTGTCTATGAGTTTAGAGGTGTATTTACCTTTGTCTATGTGTTTGGAGGTGTATTTACCTTTGTCTATGAGTTTGGAGGTGTATTTACCTTTGTCTATGTGTTTGGAGGTGTATTTACCTTTGTCTATGTGTTTGGAGGTGTATTTACCTTTGTCTATGATTTTGGAGGTGTATTTACCTTTGTCTATGAGTTTGGAGGTGTATTTACCTTTGTCTATGTGTTTGGAGGTGTATTTACCTTTGTGTATGTGTTTGGAAGTGTATTTACCTTTGTGTATGTGTTTGGAGGTGTGTTTACCTTTGTCTATGATTTTGGAAGTGTATTTACCTTTGTCTATGAGTTTGGAGGCGTATTTACCTTTGTCTATGAGTTTGGAGGTGTATTAAGCTTTGTCTATGAGTTTGGAGGTGTATTTACCTTTGTGTATGTGTTTGGAGGTGTGTTTACCTTTGTGTATGTGTTTGGGGGTGTATTTACCTTTGTGTATGTGTTTTGAGATGTACTTACCTTTGCCTATGAGTTTGGAAGCATTGAACAGCTGTTTAGCATCACTATCTGTCTGAGCCTGCTGGGGGTCCTTTTTGTCACCCTGGATACTTGAGCGTTCTGACCGGCTTGTTTTTCCACCCTCTGTAGTCTCTGACCTCATGTCGTCATTGTACTGTTGAGGGCAAAAAGAATTCAACTTGAATTTCACTGTCACTATCTACCTATTTACATTTCTGAAGTTATTCACATATTAAGAAAATGAAACAATCAAAATTGACTCTCAAAGTTTTGCATATCAATTACAATACTTAAAATATATTTATTATGAAATATGTATGCTTTTTTTTTCTTTGTAAATGTGTTAAAATAAAAAAACTGGACTCAATAAAACACAAAATGCACTCAATTATTCTGCACACAAAAACCAGAAAACTATTACTATCAGTTAAACTAACACAGCATGCAATTAACAATCATTCTCACGTCACACCTCATTAGCCTGAACTATTTCAACTGAAAGACTCTGTTTAATTCAAAGTAGTCTTTTGGTTACTAGATTTTATTCAGGTCAATTTTGTTTTGTACATTTAACTCAAATGATTTGTTCACTTTAAGCGTTATCATGGCCACACCAAATAAAGAAGTTTATGCACATAATTACAGGTATACATGGCACCTAAAACATATTAAAATACATATCTACATTACATTGCCCACTAATTAACACATACATGCATAAAGTAATGGGTTGTAGTATTTAACTCACAACAACAAATGAACATTGGTAGAACACGTCAGTGTACAACACTTAAAAATCAGCTTACAACAAATTAACAACAAATCAAAAGCATGCACAAAACTCTGTATGAGTAACTATAGTAGATTCAGCAAAATACAGCAAATATCATTTGTATTTAAAAACTTTAAAATCCCATTCGATACTGTAAAGAATTTTGCGAAAATTCACCAAAAGATTGAAATAGATGTTATTGGTTATCTAGAGAACTGGAGTCCCTGTGATAGACTTGTGCTGTGTCACCAATCCCAAATGATGTGACGATGGATCGGTGTCACAAGGTCTACCTGATCAAGGTCAAATGGTCAGAACAGAATACTGTGCGTAAGGAGAGCTGAAAAGTGGTTGCAAAAAGGTCTGGAACAAAATTCATGAAAATGAATTGTGCACTATGTTAACTATTGCTTTGTTTCTTAATATAGCGAGCATGCATAATTAAATATACTGATGAAATTTATTGAATATACTTACAAATTTGTGTAATTTACATTCCATTTTTATCCAAACTGCCGAAAGACTCAATTAGAACATGATACCATGTAAATGTACATGGAAGTCACATATCAAACCAAGCTGAATATTGAAGCTCTGGATAGTTAAGCAATATCTAGCTGAATCTGCCACACTTTCACAAAGTTTGTTACACAACGTAAAGTGGAAAGGAAAAATGTCCATAACAACAGCAAACCAATCATCACCAGGGTCATTGTTATCATCCCTCCTTGTCAAATCTACCACCATTTAGTACTCAGGCATCAATACAACAGAATAAACACACCATAAAGGAAGTTTCTTTACAACACTTAAGACAAGTTTTTTGATTTGACGAGGAGGGTCATAACAGATGTACAGACAGACACAGTAGTCACACACCAACAACACAATCACCAGGAGCTTGCCTTGTCTGAGCCGTCCATACTGCCCCCCGATTTCGTCAGGAAGGATAATTTCCCGACAGACGAGGACACGCTGATGTGCGATCGGTGAAATCCTTTTTTTAGACTGTCAGTTACTGATGTATAATTGGAGTCCACTCTTACTAGCTGTCTTGAGTTGTCGAGCTGTGAAGATTCCTTGTCCCTCCGAAGCTGTTCCTCAAAGTTTTGATCACTACTCCTGATATTAGTGTATTCCTGTTTATCTACATCTATACCCCGGATAGATACCCCGATCATAAAGCCCTCCCCATCACCTCCTCCGGGGGACTCCCCACTGTTAACTATATTGTCTCCTACCTGAGACAAGAGTGGATTCCCATCACCACTACTCCCTCCCGGGGACTCCACACTGTTACCTAAATTGTCTCCTACCTGAGACAGGAGTGGATTCCCATCACCACTACTCCCTCCCGGGGACTCCCCACTGTTACCTTTATTGTCTCCTACCTGAGACAGAAGTGGATTCCCATCACCACTACTCCCTCCCGGGGACTCCCCACTGTTACCTATATTGTCTCCTACCTGAGACAGGAGTGGATTCCGATCATCCCTTGACACAGGTCTACCAGTACCACCTCCTCCACTAGTCACCACTGAATTACTAAATCTAACTGTATCATCAAAGGACTTTTCTATTTCACACTTATCATCTAACTTCACACTTAAAAATTTTGAGTCATGATTGCTACTATAATCATGTGTGTTTGAACGTATGGCAGGTAAAACTGGGTTAGGGTTTAAACCTTTGTCTTTTATTTCTCTCAGTTTGGCAAATTGTGTTTCAATCCTTTTGTATCTAGCTATGATAGAAAAACTCTCTGCCTTCTTCTTCATTCTACCTTTATGTATAATTACGGATTGATCACCCTTTCTTAGTTTACTAGGGTGTGTAATTACTGGATTATCTCCATTTCTCTGGTTATCTCCCATCCTCGAGTTATCTCCCTTCCCTAATAGAGAAAACTGGGTACTTTCTACTTTCCCTCTCAGATTAGGGTGAATACTTTCATCCTTCCCCCCATGGTTAAGGTGAGCATTCTCTTTCTCCCTAACAGGGTTAGAATGGGAACTCTTTGCTTTCCCTTCAGGAATGTGATGAACATTTTCTTTCTTTTCCGTATAGTCAGGGTGAATATTTTTTACCTTCCCAAAAAAATCGGAATTTGGACTTTCTGTTTTTTCATCTAGATGCAGTTTAGTACTTTCTGTCTTAACAACAACATGGCAAGTGAGCATATTTCCTGTCTCTCCCACAGGTTGAATATTCTCACTGTTTCCCACATGTCTGGGAGGAGAATTTTCTGTCTTTTTAACCCGATTAGGTTGAATATTCTCACCATTTCCAACATGTTTCACCATTCTTGTAGTATTCACCACATTCCTGTTGGGATCAAGCCTACGAGTCCTTCCCTGCCCTGCTCCATCTCTCTGATGCCTAATTTGATGTCTGGCTACTCCTACATACACATGTACATGACCATTGTTGGACACAATAGGAGGCAAGACATCAAACCCCACCAGCTGTGTTTTAAATTGATTCGATTGAAGAACTTTTACTTCTGGCTATAAGGATATCCAAGCAGCGATAACAGATAAAATGATATTTTAAGAAAAATTTGATTACACTGAAAAGTCCATAGTTATCAATATGCTTTAAAGCTAAAAACACAGTATAGTCTTTTCCATAAAAAAAATGAATATTTATAAAATTATCCATAAACTTTGCATGCTAATTAACAAACAATTTCCATTCATTTCAGGTGTAATAAAGCAAACTCATAACAATTTCCCTAAATTTTATTTCTGTATATATGTATGTATCAATGTGTGGATCTTAAAATGAACCATCTAATATACATAAAATGTAACACAAATAGGCAGAGTACTCAATTAATCAATGCTGTCACATATAAAAGTTTAATGCTGAAAAGTCAAAGGACTGAAGTGCACATCATACCAATAAAATAGTTGAATTATTGAGAGCTAGTTATGGAGCCCTGTATCTGGCACAGCATCAATGATGTAGTAGCAATTAAGAGATCAATTTATCATATATATGTATACTGTGTTAAAGGCACAGTTGTGTACTAGAACAACATGAAGAATTTACTATGGTGCAGACAACTTAAGGTTCACAACACAAAACAAGCAGTGCCCAGGATATATACCTGTCCTTACTGTTACAAAATATACTCTATACAAAAGCCTACATAGGTTTAAACAGCACATTCATGTATGAAAGTATCACCTTAGATACTGTGTATAAATCAATCAATCGTCCTTACTACTAAACAGTCATAAATATATATATACATCTATAAAAATAAATATCTACCATTATATCAATATGTTCTAATGATGTGTACTGAAGGATAACCAGATATACAGGAATCATTACTTATCAAAAAAGATCAGATATGGAATGATCAAAAGCTAGGAAATAGACATATATCAAAAGATGATTTGAAAAAATTAATTTAATGAGCATTAATACTGTTAGCTGATGGAATGATTGTGTTAGTAGGACTGGGATCAGAGACTCCTAACATGATTTCTCTATCAATACTATATATGTATATGAGTATTTCTGTGTAGATTGTTCACCAATGCGTAGAATATCTACAGAGAAGTTATAGATTTTATGTTGCCAATATATTTACAAGGTTACATCAGAGTATATAGTGCAGCAGGCAATTTATAATGTGTCATGCACTCAAGTTATCTAATATCATCCCGAGGTGATTAACGATACATAAAGTTATACAACAGCCATGTGCAAGTACAGAAGATCAATAATGCAACATTAGATTCCAAGAGATTAAATTTGATATCGATAAAAAATTAAAGGAGTTTGCAATTAACTTCTTCACATAATTCCACAAGAATTGTTTTTTTTTTCTATAATAGCCGACCAGTATGTTCTACTAGGATATAAAATGGTCCCTTAAATGTGTCCTTGGGTATTGTGCCACGCTGTCATGCTGAAGTCTGGATGTTTCAGTTTACCTGGTCCGCGCCTACTACTCGGACTGTGTGGGTACCTCGGTACATATTCAGAGAGTCATCCTTTGGCTGAGAGAGAGGACAGCACAGACAGAAAGAACAGAATGGTTAGGAGAAGGAAAATCACAAAGAATTCAAACAAATCACAAACAAAAACTGTCTTTGAGTATAGAATCACTCAGTGAAAAGTGAAAACATTAAGAAATCCTGGATATCAATAAGCCCCCCTCCCTTCTTATACAGCTACTCTACAAAGATTTACCAAGATTTACCAGGATTACCATATAATGGTAAATGACAATTATAAATACTAATATGGATGGCATATCTTGAATAAGGATAGCTTTCTCCATAAGATCTTGGTTTAAGGGTATATTGGTTCTGGTAACTCCAGATATCTAACACGGTACAATAGGCGAGTGAAAAAGTGACTTTTGATTGGTAATTAATTTGTTAATATTCACCATACCCAAACAATCTAGACTTTTTTCTGAATCAAATCCTTACTTCCATACACTGTTGAGCTACCATGTCTCACTTCTTATCAGGAAATATGGACAGTGTAGAGAAAGACAGTCAGATTCTCCAGAAAAACAGTCAAAATCAAGTTAGACATGTTAGTAATATACAACAATAAAACAACAGGAGATATGATAATGAATGATTATATTACTTACAAGACTTAGAGTTAGTTTTCTGTTGTGGGTGTGACTATGAATGTTAAACAAACTCCATAAGTATGAGATTATATAAAACCAATGTATAGCAAGCCTAGCAGAGGTGTGCAGTTATCCCACTCTTCTTACAATGTCTTATACATATTAAACTGTGAGGCAAGTGGAAATGTAACAATAATCTATCTTACAAAACAACAAAAGGAAATATGGATATAAAAGGACAAAATAAACAACAAATATATCACATAGAAACTTCAGCAATCTCTGATATAATCCGAGAACATTAATGAATGTGTTATATACAGTATAATTACATAGTGATCATCACACAGTAACATATATCTATAAAACAATTTTATAAATAAATATACCATCACCAAAAGTTTAATCTATCATTGTCATGACTTTAACATATTTACACTTTTCTAAAGCTAGACAAATATAAAGTAAAACAACTATCTACTGACTACTGGTATTGGTGGATTATTTCACTGTGATCAGGATGATTTAGTTTGGTTTTCTTGTAATTTATTCATTTCATTAGCAATAATGGTAACATATCAAGATAAAGACACAAGCTTCAGAACCTAATTAATAATATATCACCCCTTATAAGTTACCATGGTAGTAACCCCTTGTAAGTTACCATGGTAACCATGGTAGTAACCCCTTTTAAGTTACCATGGTAACCACACTATTTACTTAGCAACAGATGTTACTGGTAGTGACAATTTATAATCTTCATTAAGTTCCGACACCTTGTATGAGTTATATTCTATTCCCCCAGCATCCTCTTTGCTGGTCAAGTAAACATAGCCAATAAAGGTGGATTTCTGATGTTACACATACCTCAATCTCCTATCAAAGGAATTATATAAAACACTTTTTTTTTATTTTTCAAATGTTTCCAAAAGAAACAATAATAACGTGCAAGTTCAGTTCTCTAATGACCCTTGTTAGCAGCAAACAGAGCTGGGAGAGGGAATGCATTACATGTATTCCAGGTAAAAAAAACTCCCTTCACCACAAGGTTTAATGCTTTATATATCACATATATAATTAAAGCATTCATGAATTATTCAGTCATCTTTTCACTTGCTGTATATCGTGAACAATCAATACCCTGGTCATTTATATGAAGGAAGACTATTTATGTTGTTCAGGATAACTTTCCACACTAAGGAAACTTGGCAATCATCATTACTGTGTAATTCAGAAAACATTACACGATTACCTATATATATATGTACAATGTCTGTAGCAGAGCTGTCCTTACACTACCTACCCTGTATACGTCTCAACAAAATATATATCACAGTCAGTGTAAATAATCTTGTAAACAAAACTTATATTCAAAATACATCTGAAACAAAATGTACCATACATTTTTGTGATATTATCATAAAAATCAATACACAAATCACATACCAGTATTACATGACTTATCAATACTGTAGTATTGTTGTTGGTTTTAGGTAGGACAAAGTTTTAAATACTTGTACTGTAAACATACTTATCTTATTAAAGCAGTCAAGTTGGAGTACAAGTGCAACAAAAAATATAGATCATGATTTTTTAATGCAGATATAAATTAGCGTAATATCCTTTTACAAAATTTAGCGCTGTACATAAATTAGAACTTCAAAGACAGAATGAAGAGCGTTTATGATATAATAAAACTGTAGCTAAAATAAATATGTGCACAGCAATAATGATCCATGTACTAATCTAATTGTCCAAAATTTTTAACTATTCTTAGTTTATAAACTGATTTTCTACATCGTAATTAAAAATTTGGCCTTATCTGAATTTGTTTAGACTTCCTTATGTCTTGAAGTGTTTATAACCTAACTAGAACAGTAATCACTTTAGTCAAAGAAAGAATCATCTCTCTTGGCTGAGCCTAAGGAAAGTTGTTTTTTGACGGGTGAATTCTCCCTTTTGGTTGAAGTAATTGTTTTAGTAGGTGAGTCAGCTCGGACCAAGGACTTAATTGTTTTAGCAGATTCGTGAGTTTTAGCAGAGGAGTCAACTTTTTTAGCTGGAGGATCATCATAAGTTTTTGCAGAGTCAAGCTTCTTTGTTGAACCTGCCTTTTTAGTAGAGGTATTTGATTCCACTGTCTTAACTGAGTAGTCAGTTTTAGAGGAATCCATTTTTCTAGGAGAACGGGTCTTTTTAGTTGTTGATCCTAGATTAACATTCTTAACCGATTCAACATTCTTAGTTGATTCAACAGTTTTAGCCGATTCAATTTTCTTTCTCGAATTGGCCTCTTTGGTGGAAGTGTCATCATCACATTTGACAGGCCTAGAAACTTTACTGACCTTTTTATCTAGGCGTGGCAGTCTGTCCTGGCCCTTCCCTTGTTTGTAGGGGTCAGACGTTGATCCTGCAGGCTCCTTCATATATCTTATGTTCTACAAGACCAAATTTTAAATGTCAAGGTCAAACAAATAGGAGACAGACAAATGTCTCGGCTTACAAAATATTTGTGAGGTATTAAAGTGGGTTTACTGTCCTTGATGTCTTAAATGTCAGGTATCTAAATAATGCGACAATAATGAAATACATTACATAACAGAACAACACATGACACATACATCTTATTTACAAGACATCAATAAATTCCATGATATTAATGCTATCATATTTTAACATGAATGCTTATTTTTATGGCAACACTTAAAACATAAATTATTCAGAATTGAAGAAATGAAGAAGGTTTTGATTTAAATGAATAATCTAACATTATTCTATCGACATTAAATTATTTTGACTATTACTATGGTTCAATACTAGCATTGAATAAGCCAACAAAATAACTATATAAATATCTAAGCAAGAAAAGATGCATACACTATTATAATGAATACATCAATAGCAAAAGCAAATTTTTATGTTCCTGGATGAAATAACTGAAGATAATGAATTGAAAAAACTGTGATAATCAACTTCTGTCGTGACTTGCATGGAGACTGCACTTTACAATGGTAGTGTTGTGTCATGGTTGACAGTGATATTGCGAAACACATGATAATCATGTGCAATATTAAAAGAAAACAGATGTGTTTGATGTCAAACAGGGCTGTACTGATGTCTTAGGAGACTGTGTGATTAGATTTGACCAGGATGTATATAGTTTTTGCTATGACATAAACTAACAAAACTAAATCTGAATTTGTCTACTTAACTTTTAAAGTATCATGTTAGATTTACAGTCATCATATTTCATGGTTACTGTTTTTTGGGCATTTTTTTATTTTTGTTTTTGTTTTCTTTTTAAATTAAGTTAAGAATTGTTAAGTATGTATGTGATAAAATTTCTAGGAAATGCAAAAAAAAGAAGACCATACGCAAATGACTATCCAATGAGTAGTTTATCCGGCTAAACATTTTCTTATATGCAATAAGCAAGTATCTTCAAGGTGCAAATGCAATGCAGCAAATTTCTATTATATCAGTAATTAAGCAATATAAAAATTCTAATCTAATAAACTTTAAAGTATGTATCTAACAGATTTTAATCCTTAGCCATGTAGTCTGTTTTAATCACAAATATTTTTTCTGCATTTTGCATACAGCAATCTATTAATATTTACAAGTTAAATAAGCAGTACTGTTGCAAAAACTTTAAACAAATATTAAAAAGAAGCAAATTGATTTAGACAATTATCATAGTCCTCTATCAGTAGTAGGTGTTTTATGTAGATCAAATATCAAAATATAGGTCACAGTGGGTACATGATAACATTAGATATGGAACTTTAGTCTGCCAAAGTTCATCGCTTGAAGTTCATAAACCAGGTAAGCCGAACAGCTAGACATGGATAACTTCTCACCAAACCACATGACAACGGTGTTGTAATGTGATAGGTAATTTCCACAGATTTGTATAACTAGTAAATAAAACTAATAGCCATGTGCTCATCTTTCAAATAATTAATAAATTAGAATATTTAAAATAATGTCAAACAAATTTTTTTTTAATGTTAAGGGAGACAAATCTTGTTTAGGGAAATAACTGCTGTAATGATTTATGTTGGTTTGAACTGTTAGCACTCTGGTAAACTGATGTGTTAAATCATTAAGGAATGGATCTGGAACATAATATTCTATCACAAATGTTGGAACAGGTCAAAGGGACACATCAGGGATCATCAGGTGGGATAAACACTACACATATAAAATATATTGTACATACACGCTAGTTCTAATTAATATTCCTAAATAATGCACAGCTACACATATGATGTAAATACACTTTAACACTTCACTACTGGACATTTGAACTTGATAAAGTCTAACTCTAAACACAATCCATGTACATACTCTAGTTCTACAGAAATCTAGACAGCCATTGGTTCTAAGTTAGACCCAGCACTTTACCCTTGTATTTACTTTAAAGGTATAAGAGTTTTGTTTAGTAAAGGTATTAACCATGCCCTCATGCTCCCATCTTTACCCTAAAGTGAGTTTAGAAAGTCGTGATTTAGATTGATGCTGATACAGATTACATTATATACATGATGTACTTAATTACCTATCTATAGTGTTAAAGGATACGAAATGTAAATGCATGCCTACAAACCACCACTTAGGTAAGCTTAATAGTAATGGTACATATAACAGCATGCAAAACATTCCTGAAACAGTGTCAGACCTGAGCTATGTGACATTAAAGGCAAGATGTACAGCAATACTGTTCATTACTTAGAATTCTAACTCTCTACCATTGCTCATTTACTTACTAATTAAATCAATATTGCATTGCTCTGTATATACCTCAAAGACTGGCAACACGATTACATCTAATAGATTTTATGATAGATTATGGATGCAGCATTTTGATTTTCCAAAAACAATAAGCCAAGTAAAAGCTTTGCTCTATGCAGACTGAAAAGCATGGCATTATTGAATCAAGCACCCTAACCCTTTTCAACAATGCACAACAAAAGTGGCCATACAATGCAGCTGGCATCACTTCCAGATTAATATATTCTTAAAATTAAAGGATGTCTTGTATACTAAATGTGTGCAATAATTATCAATTATTTTGGCGAATGAAGGCAGCATGATTATTCAATCTTTAAAACAAAAAAATTGTTGATGACTTCCGAGAAGTTGTTAAATGTAGTGCATAATGTTCTATACAGATATAAAGCCTACATTTTTTGATAATTTTGTAACATTTTCATGTTTCTTTTCCCTAAACCATCACACCAACAACTTTTCTGTCATAAAATGCATGAAATTATCATGTTTTACAAAGTGCAAAATCTCTAAAAATGTCTAATTGCTTAAAAAAAGAAGTTTGAGAGGTGCATAAGGGGATTATTACAACATTAAACTGGTTCTGTTGTGACCATATACCTGTTTGCTATTAGACTTGTCATTGTCCTGAAATAAAACACCAAAACATACAGCCTAATGTTTTATCTATAAAGTCAACAACCTTATACTTACCTGGTATAATAAATCTTAAAATTTGAGTTATTCACAATTAATAATAAAAGTGGGGATATTTTATATACATTGACAATACAGTGTAACCTCGGTAACTCAATATTGAAAAGGACCATGGTTAATTTTCTTATCTTAGCATGTGGGTTGAGGGCAATATAAAGTGAAATTTGGATCCATCAATACTTTGAACTAAAGAGGCTGTGTATAAGTTTGAGTTAACGAGATACAACTGATTGTGAAGATGACTGTCAATGAGTTAGATTTACATATACAGTAACAAGATGATAGCTTCAAGGGAGCTCTTTATAAAATTGTGTGAATAACATCAAACATTTTGAACATAAATTAATTGAGAATATGTTACTTTTATACAAAATGAAAGACGTGGATAATACTCAAATGAAAGTTAATGGTAGTCATGGCAATAAGCGCTAAAATACCATCACCTCTTAAGTAGGTGATGATGATGAGATGAACAGACAGAGGATAGAATACAGGTATGTATTCATCCAACATTTAAAACACTTACAATGGGGGGTAAACCCAAGGTTGTGTTTTTGGCAATCATATTGTTACGATGATATGGTTCATCTTCTGGTTCATATTCCTCCTGTTCTGGTTCCCCTTCAGCCTGCTTCTGTAAAAGTCAACAAACAGGTAGGTGTTACAGTTCTTCCAACCTGTTAAATTTTCATTGCAAACCTTCAGGTGTACAACAATGGTCTTTAAAGTTTTGATGTGGAAAGAACATCAAAGAACAACAACAAAACCAAATGACCTAGGCCAAGTAATTAGCAACCGGTCCTGGGACCAACATGGTCCATGAAATTTATAAGGACGAAGTATGTAAGTTTAAGGTGAAGGTCCATTTGTAGGAATTAAGTAAAAAAAACCTTGGCCATTCAGTTACCACGGCCCTATGCATAGTTCATCGTAAGAATTACCAGTACTTCTAGACAGAAGCCAGAAGGTTGTTATCATAGAGTAATCAGGTACTTCTAGACAGAAGCCAGAAGGTTGTTAAGTATTACCAGTACTTCTAGACAGAAGCCAGAAGGTTGTTATCATAGAGTAATCAGTACATGTATCACTGTTATTATTTTACAGACATAAGTAAATAACTAAAAGAAGGATTTCTTTGATTGGCTGAAACGTAATCAGAATTTCCATATTTGGCCATATATGTTGTGCTGCCCTACAAATGATACACAATGGTTATACATACTAATTAAGTAATATTAGCATGCCTTCTGGTATACAAAATCTACTAATTAATAACTGATACAGCTCAACATGCCCTGACAATGAAGCTCATGCAAAATTTCTCTATCATACAATAACATACTATCAAACAGACATATTTTTCCATTGTAAGGATAAATCTTGGTTCTTTTCTTAAGGCTAAATGGGTTTTTTTTTGTACAACAAGATGATGTCAAAGTTGTCCAAGTAAAAGAGTAAGACTTAAAACTTTAGAGGAAGAATCAGAGCTATCATAGATACATGTATTTTGCAGTTACACCATCGTCTCACCAAGTTGTAACAGGTGATTGTAAAACAAGTTTAATAGGTGATTGTCAGATAGGACAAAAAAAATATATAACAGCTAAAAGCTAATACAGGACTAATACAAGCAGGTAATTTATCTAAATTACATAATGCAAAATAATTATTGGAGTAATAAAACAAATTTCCTTCTAAAACTGTTTTGATTAAAATTCATGTTTTTTACTGTTCATCAAAGTATCTGAAAGTTCATCTGAATAATTTTTGATAATATTTACCAACTGCATAAATGTTATTGATTATCACTTTAGAAACCTAAAAGTGTGCATAAAATTTCTGTTATACTTAATATGTAAATAATCTATCAGTAAATAAAATCAAATACAATGCTGTTAATTACTTCTTCTTAATACTATGGTCATAATACTATATCTACCTATATTTATTGTAATAGTATATAATATGTTATAACATTCCGTCCTTATCAATCTAACTAAATATGTACAAGTTGTTTACCTCTTCGTAACCAAGGAAAGGCACAACATACTGAACAAAAAACAAAACAACCATAAGATAAACAGATTTCCAATATTCATTAACAACGCCAGTTTAATGCTGATATCACACTATTTTTGTGCCTTATCAAAATGGTTTTTGCCCACATTCTGGAAAGGATTTTTCAAGCCAGGCTTTTTAGTTCATTTATCATTTATGTTAGGAAAAACAAGATTCCCTGATATATATTAGCAGAAATACAGGTATCTTTACATTAACATAAAACAAATTTAAAGTACTGCAAGCATATGAATTATTTTATTCCTATATTGGTTCTATGAACGAAGCAACCAATCCATTTATTACAGAAGTAAAAACAAACTGTAGATCTTCAGTTATGATCTATCTATTTAAGATAAATAGAGACTTAATTTTCACCTTCAATAGATGAAGGGAAGTCAAGTCTATGTTGTACCTGTAATAACTAAATCATCATAATTAGATTATTATAATAAATGTGCATTTACCAGACACAAATGTATGGCAGTGTTAGATTAAAGTGTCTCCACATACAAACAGTACTGCATCACATGTACATTCAATCACAAATCTTCACTTTGATAACTATACAAACAACATGAAAGGTGACAAATTTAGGATCAAGTCAGTAGACAAACGGTGAAGGAACACAGTGTGTGGATCTCCGGATTACTTACTGATCTGTAGGACTCGGATCGGTACGACTACATGTAGGGACACAAATACAATGTAGTTGTTTATTGGGAGTTAATGATAAACAGACATAAATCTACTGAAGGAATTAGAAACAATACCAGGATACCTTTCCTATTGTTATTGGTATATCTTCATTACAGTATATAAGGTAGCTGATGAGAGTTGACCAGGACATTTAACTTTGACATTCCTGTCCCAAATGTACTTTTTGTTTGAACACCTTGACAAGATATGTTTACTATTAGTGCTGAAGTTATCAACATCAGAATCAAAATTACACTGACTGATTATTTCAAGTTAATGTCAGACCTCCCCATCGCCATCATTTCTAACAAGTTTTTAGTGTCATTTCACCATTTGTTAATACAAATCTTACCTTAAGTTGGCGATACTTCAGATGTCTGGGGGTTACTTGACCAAATTCTTTGGCATTTTCAGCCCACAAAGCCTGCAGGTATCTCTTTTGCTGATATTCATTTTCCTTAAATGTAAAACAGTTTAATTCAATGATTTGAAACGCTAGGTAACTGTTCAATAGAAACTAGGAATGTCTCCTGCCTCCATTGAGAATCCTGAAACACTGGGATCCACCATGTAATGGGGTGCCCATGGGGTGATCTCACTCGGATCATAGTCATTATATCTTTGGGGTGTAACATATTACATAGGACTATCAATATATTGCAATTGTATGCCTCTCAACTCAATCAATCGATGGCAATATAAAAAAGTCGATAACAATCGCGGATAGTACGCTAAAATATCGATAGTTTCAATTGTCAGATATTTTTCTGTAACTTGGACTAAAATCTAAAATTATATACTCATAGATGATTGATAAACAGTCTAACAGTCATGATAAAGTGTCAATTTTTCCATTCTATTTAATCAAAACACAAACACCAACAATGTTCTCGATCATGATCTTCATTTAAGTTTAAGTTGGTACTGACGCTAGCAGGTAAAGGGAAGTAACTCTAAACCAATACTGCACTAGATGTAAGTCATGACGGCCAATTCATCGACTGGATTTTAAATATAATTCAGAATGCAATACTATTGCAATTGTAGTCTACATAGTTTAACTATCGCAATAGTGTTTCCCCCGATAGCAATAGTATTGCAATAGTTAAATTTTAGGCAATATAGTCAACCCTAATATATCTTTGGCAAATTCCAACAGTCACGTGGAGGAAAATAATTCTAAACCAACTGAATTTTCTGCATGAATATGGAACACGTTCACTAGATCTTCATCGTAAGGACTTAGGTGTGAACCTGCAATACATTTAAGATACATGTACTTCTATTAACTGCACATAACCCCTAGATATTAATCTATAAATTGAACATTTTGAAAATCTTAAATCATTGGACATGTTTATATTAATATTCCACATAAATAAATCACTTAACAAAAAAGATTTTAACAAGTTCAACAACATGTTCAATACAAATCCTTTACTTTCTAAACTAAGGCTTATCAATCTTTGATTATAGTACTACTGTAGCTGTGGTTCTCCTCAGTAAACCTATAAAACCAAGGTTCAACCCTAGGGTGTAAGACAACATTAACATTTATCTGCTGGAGGAAGTCCAGAGTAAATGGATACTGAATAGAATTGTCAATAAAAGGTTTGTCAATAGAGAGTAAACATATAACAATGGCTAATGAAGACTTGATTGTGATAATTATTGATATGTCCAAAGACTGCCACTTATCTAGTTAATAGTAAATAGGATCACATTATTGAATTCCTCACTAACACCGTTAATTATTACTCTAACAAGGTAAAAGGTAAACAGAGCAGCTTGAACAGTTTCCTCGATTGCTGCTGACTATAAATCATACATAATACAAGAGCACATCACCATAGAGGTGATTTGTAGACTAGCACTAGTACCTACAATAGCCTAATGGTCCACACCCGTACCCAGTGTTTCAGTGCCTGTAATAGATCATTCATGGACAAATAGGTTCCCTCATAAAAACAGATCATAAATATATAGCTTATTATCAGTGTTACAGCTTATATAAACCTAAGTGCAACTTCTTGCATAATTTTAATAGGTTTGAAAGAAGGTATTTCTCAATCTACAATAATTCAAGGTGAATTTACTACTAAGAATACAGTTCATTATATATTTGTGAAAAAGGAAATAAAGTCACTTATACTGAATCTGCATTAGTCTTATTCAATTTATATACAAATTGTAACATTATTGATCATTTGACAATAGATGATGGAACTCACATTTTATTTGATTTCAGAATTTGATATAGATAACTATAAGTACTCACCAGGTCTTCATTTATAGGTTATATACATACTGATAGTGACAACCAGATTCACCTCCTGTTATTACATACAGGTTGTGATAGTACTCACCAAATCATCATTTTTATAGACAGGCTGAGCACGATCTAGTCGCCGAGCAATACCAATGTTTTGCATCTGTATTTCCCGTAGCATCTTCTCGCGACTGCCATAGTTTAAACTGTAACACAATTATCGTTCCATCAAATACTAAGATAAAACTGTAACACTGGCTTAGTTCTGGATAAGTTTCAAGTACAACAGACCAAATTAGCACCGAACATCAGTTAATTAATGGCAATTGTAAGTGATATAAATTAGCCACACAAAATGTTCACAGTATCATAATCAAGAGACTGAGGAACTATGCTTCCTTTTCTGTGATTTAAAACCTTAGGTTTAGTTTCCTTGAGTGTTCACACATGAGAGAAGAAATCAGAGAAAATCTTGTTTGATTTTTGTGCTTGGGATTACTACACCATTTCTGACCTGTTTCGTAATGCTGTTTTACTTACCTTTTTGGCTCGTACTCGTTCCAATTGTCTATCTCAGGTCTGCTCTTCATGATATGGGTCATCTTCTGTAGAAGTACCTTGTTCTCATGGTCAACCTCCGCCTGCCTCTCTTCTTCTTGCTGTAATACACAAACACTTATCCTCTAAAACACTGACAAACATCTTTATTGAAGCATTACTTAAATTCTACTACCCACCAATACTGGTAGGCAACCAATTCTTGCCAAGTACCTATTCTCACCATTGCATATGTACATATTTGTATGGTTATACGCAAATTTTCTTGAATAAAGTCATCTTCTGAAAAAAGACATTACCATGCATGAGGTGTCCACAAAATACTTATTGAACATACAAATACATATGTGAGGGCGAGAATGGGTACTTAGCGAGAATTGGTCGCTGACAAGTAGGTATCAAGATGCAATAATACTTCCAAAAATATATATGTAAGATATAGGTCATACAAGTCTCTGCCTCAATATGAAATCTGTAGAAAATGGGGAATACATGAAGAAAAGATAGATTTTAACACCAAATATACATTTTCTCTTCAAATTTCCTGTTAAGATTAACATAAACATGGAAACAAACACATGGTTGTATTGCTTTTTGTATTGGAGCAGAAGTAATACATACATGATCTCTTACACTTGGTCCTAGCTATCAAGACACAACAGTTTTTGAAAATGTTTGAAAATCCTTGAAGAAGTGCTGTTAATGACCTTGACTTTGACCAGTCAGGAATCTTGAATCTCAAACTTATCTTACATATTTTGATTCTTTCAGAATATGGTGCTTGGCAAATATTCATATGAACTGAAGCTGCAATAGAGTGCTGACAACAAATTTCTTGGGACCCTCCTGCTCTCATTTACTACCATACTCCTATGGTTACACAGAATACAAATCATTTGAAAAGTCAATAACTATTGAACAATGAAAGTTCCAAACAAGACTAAAGCCATGAGTATGCCTCTGGTGCAAACGAGCAAACCATCCCTGTTCTTTCAATCCTTCACTTAGGGAAATGTCATATGCAAATTCTCCCTTTTCATCATCGATACCTGGAAATCAGAATAATTTTCCAATTCCCTACCAGACATTAATGACATTTTCAAAGATTTCAGTGAGCTCTGATGATAAAAGAATTATTTATATTACTGAGTCATGATATTCTTTAGGATGCTTATAACTCCTAAAACATTTTACAGTATTGGGTCAAACAGCAGGATGGATAACTTCTGATATTGCTACCTTTATTTCCTTCCCTGTGTCAGTACCAATAACACAGGCCATTAGAGCTACATTCCACACCTGTGATAAATGAGATGTAAGCATGCCATCAATGCACCATTACACTGCTCTACAAAGGTGTTCAGGCCTACCAATACTCTCATCAAACTCTAGACTTGTGAACCTATAGAAAATCGTTTAGACACAAACATTAGAAACTCCCTGTGAGGTACTTATACTTTGTGGTAAGGGGGCAGCATGGCATTTAAATTCAATTTCCTCAGACAATAAACTTGCCAATCAAGGAGAAAAGTATAATGTGTTTCCAACACTAAAATTCAAACTGAATAAAACCCAGTCTAACCCAAGGTGATGGCTACAAGTGAATCATGAAAACTTTATTTCTGCTTTATCTAAGCTTTATGGAACTTTAATCAACAAGATTAAAGATTTGATTTTAATGGAAATCTCAAAGCTGGAATATGTATGTAGTAATCCAGCAACACAACAACATTAAAACTGTAGCATACAAAATACATTGTGTACATGGGCACACAGTAAAACAGCAACACAACAACAATAAAACTTAAAGCATACAAAATACATTGTGTACATGGGCACACAGTAAAACAGCAACACAACAACAATAAAACTTATAGCATACAAAATACATTCTGTACATGGGCACACAGTAAAACAGCAACACAACAACAATAAAACTTAAAGCATACAAAATACATTGTGTACATGGGCACACAGTAAAACAGCAACACAACAACAATAAACCTTAAAGCATACAAAATACATTGTGTACATGGGCACACAGTAAAACAGCAACACAACAACAATAAAACTTATAGCATACAAAATACATTGTGTACATGGGCACACAGTAAAACAGCAACACAACAACAATAAAACTTATAGCATACAAAATACATTGTGTACATGGGCACACAGTAAAACAGCAACACAACAACAATAAAACTTATAGCATACAAAATACATTGTGTACATGGGAATACAGTAAAACAGCAACACAACAACATTAAAACTTATAGCATACAAAATACATTGTGTACATGGGAATACAGTAAAACAAACACACAACAAATTCAAGGTTATTAGGTTCATATAAGGAATTTTAAATATTTATTTAACAAACTATACTATCAAAGTAACTTTTTTGGTCCTCAGAGGTTCAATATAACAGTGTCTTACTGTATACCTAACTTTTTAAAAATAGATCTTCATTTATCTCCTATCACCTGATTTGTTATGGTTCCATTCTAACCCCATAGGGGACACATGTCTATGGGACTCAGTCCTATATACGAAAGTAAATATCATTTATTATACAGTCTACAGGTTCTTGTCCGTCAATTGGGAGTAAGACTTGGTTGACTCATTGCCTTGGTATCTATAATACATGTATATAGAACCTAGTGTAAACATTAGCAACATGTTAATTTTTTAAACATATTCTGCTGTTATGGGACCAAATCAATATTTGCTAAAAAGTGAATTTTAAAAAGGCTGAACAGTGTTATTGACAATGTTAGCTTTTTGTCCCATAAAATAGAAATATCTTTAATTCAATGTCTACAGTAAATACAGCAGAAGTGAAATCTACCCCACAATTCACTAGAAACACTAGACAGGAAGTGAAATTTACCCCACATTAGATAGACAGGAAGTGAAATCTACCCCACAATTCACTAGAAACACTAGACAGGAAGTGAAATCTACCCCACATTAGATAGACAGGAAGTGAAATCTACCCCACATTAGACACACAGGAAGTGAAATCTACCCCACAATTCACTAGAAACACTAGACAGGAAGTGAAATTTATCCCACATTAGACACACAGGAAGTGAAATCTACCCCACATTAGACACACAGGAAGTGAAATCTACCCCACATTAGACACACAGGAAGTGAAATCTACCCCACATTAGACACACAGGAAGTGAAATCTACCCCACATTAGATAGATATTAGAGAGACAGGAAGTATGGTTTGTGTGTACTATTTGTGTTTTCGTAACCAGCACTGAATTAGAGCCAATACATCAACACTATGTCAGGGCTCAACAATCCTCGCTATATATATATAAACCCTTATAGTCGTGTATGGATATATTCAATAGTATTATATACGTAAAGTATGCTAAGTCTAATCCACGATCACCAACTATAGTAAAGTATAATAAAACTTAATACTATTTTGATTATGTATTACTGGGAAAGCTTTGTAAGGTTTGTTGAAGTCTTAACCTATATAATATGCCTTTATAAATATTTTACTTTATTTAGTTTGAAAGACCAAAGATCATATAATTAGTTTGACTTAAAATCATTATCAGGAACATAAACAGAGGCTTTAATTCAGCTTACTTTACTTTGAATAACATAGTCATTTGAAAAAAAATGGCAAGTTGCTTTATTTGAACAAGAGGCCCATGGGCCGAAACCTTCACCTGAGTTCAGATATAGAATGAAACCAAGACTTATAAACACTACATACTGGCCCTTGAAGTCGGTCAGTGATCTTATAGATTTGACTTTTTAATCTATGAAGAGGATTTGCTTCCATCAAACCCAAGACCTCAGAAGATGTTTTGAAATTTTAAGTCATTTTGATCCTGTTTGGCATCTGCCCCTCTGGTCCCCCAGGGGGTCAGGGAGGACTGATATGGATGTTAAAATGCTATATCTCAGGCTAATTATTCTAATCAAGTATGACTCATTTCCTATTACAAATGATCAAATAATGTTCAAAAATGTGTTTTCCCTATATAAACTATAGTAAACTTAACCCCTCCCCAGGGGGAAACGAGAGACCCCAGGGTCATATATTTCACAATTTTTAAAGGGTCTTTAGATCTTTCTATCTATGAAGAGTATTTGATTCTACCACATCTGTGAGTGGAGAAGAAGATTTTTGAAATCTTAGTTAGTTTTATCCCTTTTGGCCCATCCCACAGCCCCCTGGGGGTGGGGAACATATAATTCACAATTTTGATTGGCCTTATGCCTTAGAAGGTTTGTGCAAAATTTCGTTGAATTTGCTTCAGCTGTTTTGGAGAAGAAGTCGAAAATGTAAATTGTTTACGGACACACGACGGCGGACAAAAGGCGATTAGACTAGGTCACTTGAGACTTCATCTCAGGTGACCTAATAAAAACTATTGACATATTGATTTCTGTAAGAAATTCATCAATTTATCAAAAGGTGAAACTGACATTTCATGTGTCAGCCATAAGGAAATAAACCTAGGGAGTCATAAGTAAGACACATGAACACACTGGCTATAGACTTTAAACAATTGGTACACTTTCCTCTCATCCCACACAATGCTTCGCTCCGCATTTCCTTGGTAATAATCATATATATTTAACGAGACATATGTAGTTTGATGGTGTGCCATTGTGTTAGTGTTTGAACATAAAATAAAAGTATAGTGTATGTCATGTGGAGTAAAAAATACTCAATATTTTATCATCTCAATGGAATCCCTGTTTTTTTAATCAGACATATCCTCAGACTAAACAATATGACAACAAAACATTTTTTGGTTGGCAAATGGTAAAGATTCATAAAATTGCCATGTTTATACAAAATAAGAACAACTGAAATGAAGCTGGTTCTGTAATGTGGTTGACTGAATTATACATACTGTATTTGCCATAATTAGTGTTCCTACCGCCCCTTTTCTGGAGAAGTGTTGAAGTTGTATAAATCCCCCCATCTCATGGATCAATGTTTAACAACATATGATGCCTCTAACATCAGCATTGTATCCTATATTACATGAACTTGCGAGTCTTTTACATGTGAAACGCAACATAATAATGCATCTCAAAGGATAAAAGGAATGTACGTATATCATGAGTATTTAAAATATGGCAACCTTTTTTCATCCACACCTTACATTTTGGTTCATTAATAAGTGCACCATTTGTTACAACTATTTAAGTGCCCAGGGTGTTAATAACAGCGAATAGGGTAGATCAAAGTCTTTATCTAACACATACCAGTAACTACTTTTGAGTCCCTTAGAAATAAGAGCTACCAAAGCATTGCTACCAACTAATATTCGATTTCTGGATGTGTCCTGATAAGAGTTTAACAATTATGTTTACTCAAGAACACAGTCAAAATCGCTTCTATTACATTTTACAGATAGACTTGATTAAATATGTCTATTTGGATTTAGGAGTGCCTTTCTATTTTCGGTAGGGAATTTGATAAACTGCAGAGAGAAAGTTTTGTGATAGAATCACATTAATGTAAAATCTGTTCTGCACACCAAAATATAATTTTTAACAAATCTGTTCACAGTTCATTACTGTCTTAATCTGTAACCCACTTCTCGCAAAAACGAACAGTTCTGACCAAAATTAAACTCCATGTAGTATTTAATAATATATCAGCATTCATCAATCTAAGCACCATGAAAAGGTCAAAATTCAGTGGTTCTACTGAAACAACATGCACAGAGATATAAACCGAAAAAAACCTTCTTTAAAGTGACCGAAGTATCTGTACCATGTATCAGTATTTTGTTTATGCCTCATAAACAACCCATCTCTCCTCTATGGATCAAAGACTCACCACAATCAGAACATTAGTCCAATTGTTATACAATAAACACATTATCACTTTAAATGTAAAATGTAACTGACTCTAGTTGTGTCCTTCTCATTTATCACAATGAAAAAAAAAGGACAAACGAATGCTCTCTGACCATTCTACATTGATACAGAGTTTGTCAATGCTCAAACAAGAGATCAAACTTGTAATGGGTCCATATCATGTTTGCAGTCCATTGTCAGAAGCCATGGCTAATGCCAACTGATTATATACAGTCACTACAGGGGTTGATGACTCTCTATCCACAAACAATAAAGGACGTACAATTTGACAAATGTGTATGTCATTCATTAACAAATCTATAGTTCTTATTTAACACTGTTTTCTGGGCACAAACCTTACTTGGATTTTAACTTGTGGAAGTATATCTTTCAAACATAATAAATTAGATTCTACAAAAACACTCTGGTTTATTGTCTTATTTGTAATTTATTATACTATCATTATAATCAATATTTGTAATACAACTGTCCTTACCTGTATTCTCTTAAGCCTTACAATGACATGGGGATATTTCTTTGGTGATTTTGTATCTAGTCTTGTCCTTGATTCAGCAAGCTGTAAATAAAATGTTAAAGTATATCTTAAAAACCTTCCAAAAATAAGTAAAAGTTGAATACAGACACTATTAAACTAAGAAAGATCACTGATACTTTGTAATTAATATGAACATTAGTAAGTTATGGTAAGCAAAAACTTTCCATTTAACTGCTTTGTGCAAGTCAAAATCCAATCTTTAATAATAATGCACATTTATGTGCACAAATACTCTAAGTAAATATCTGCTCACCTAAAATAGCTTTTGATAAGCACAAGACATTGCGCAATAGCTTTCATTTTCAATTTTGCTGGCAAGTCATTTTACAGGAAGACCTAAAGTTGGAAAACGTTTTTTTGTGTAACTTCCAAATGATCCTAATTTAAGAAATTTTGTAAATCTCTTCCACAAAAGTTACAAAATTTAGTGAGTTAAAAATTTTATGAAACATTACCTTGGTTTATAGCAAATAGACAAATTATGGAGGCTAACCTCTAATGCTTAGTAGATGCCATATTATAATGCATCTACAGCTAGACATGAATGTTTCCTACCACAAAATGTGTGATACTTCAATGGAATATCTTACAAGATTTACTGGAATCTTCAAGTTCAACACATGAATGTCTTTATATATATGTGATATCAGTCATTGCAGAACCACTATCTTGTAGTAAATAAAGCATCACATTTAAATTTAATAGAAGGTCAGATGGTACAAGCAAGCCATACATTATCATGTACTTGATGCAATGGGTGTATCTTTTGTAAGTTAATGAAATGGTTTGCTTCCATGCATTCCATTTTATAAATTAAGATTGGCCATATCTTTTCAATTTACAGCTTCACCTGACAAACTGAAATATAATCTGTTTGCAGTAAATATCAACAAATCTGTAAATTTCACTTAAGAATTAATGAATAGCAAATACAGAAAGTTTCTTTTAATCCAAAAGAAAAGTAATTATAACTTGTATAATCCAACCTTTTTATATACACCTTACCTAGACCTGACTATATCAATGATTTATAACAGTAGTGGTACCTATGTGGTGAGCTGCAAAGCTCAAAGTAATAAAGAAGTTGGAGCTATATCTACAGCTAGATCAGGTTTATATAGACTACTAACACGCTCAGACAGATACACACCTTCTAATTACACATTCAGGTAAATCAATTAACCATTGATAGTTCATTAGTGGACTGCTACATCATAGAAATAAGGCTTACCATTGAATAAAATCTTAAAACTAATACACCTGAGGGTGTCTTTTAGGACTGTGATCATTCATCAAAAGGTAAAATTCAGAACCAGAACTTTGACATATTAAAAGAACTATTATTCATTTCAGGATATACCAGGTTTCGAAGGTGGAGGAAAGTCGGAGCACCCAGGGAAAAACAGTAGAGGTCAGTACCTGGCATCTGCCTCATGAAAGTTTTGAACTTGACTTTACCCACAAAGTACTTAACTTACAATCCAGAGGCCTATCACTATAGAGATAGTGACTGCAATCCTCTAGTCTAGTTCAGTAGATTACTGATAACATACAGATTCTCTTTGGGTCTATAGCTTATGTTTGGACCATTGGCACCACAAATGGTTTGGTATAAATTGGTTTTGTCCATCAAGATCAACCATAGTCATTTAAGATGTGACATGTTTATTGATAATTATAACTACACACAACATGCGTGGTATTGAAGAGTCTTACACCAAGACTGGTAGAGTGTTAGGTATAGCTTTCATTCCATGAGAACTATAATTACAATACCAATTATAATTGGTAAGTAATACTGGAACTACTATGATTAGTAAGGTGAAAACTTACATAAGAAACATTGTACCTAAGACATGGGCTTGAAGTGTTCATTGTTATAAAGTCTGGCAGATTCCTTAAAAGTACAACAACTTATGTGTAAGAAAATGTATGTATCACCCAGTTCTGTAGATTAAAGATATATTCTAGACTGATACACCTGGTCGTCTGTGACTAATCAAGCATGGCCGTATTGATAGTCCACTAGCTATAGCTGTGAGAAATGTCGGATCGTAATTACA